>NW_024716422.1:0-31576 GCF_018991925.1 Homarus americanus | reverse complement strand
GAAGTGTACTGGGAGTGTCGGAGGTGTTCCTGGGAGTGTCTGGGGGTGCACTGGGAGTGTCAGAGGTGTACCGGGAGGTCAGGGTGTACCAGGAGTGTCAGTGAGTACCTGGGAGTTAGAGATATACCTGGGAGTGTCAGAGGTGTACCTGGGAGTGTCAGAGGTGTATCTGGGAGTGTCGGACGTGTACCTGGGAGTGTCAGAGGTGTACCAGTAAATGTCAGTGGAGTACCTGGGAGTGTCAGAGGTGTACCTGGGCGTGTCAGAGGTGTACCTGGGAGTGTCAGTGGTGTACCTGGGAGTGTCAGAGGTGTACCTGGGAGTGTCAGAGGTGTAGCAGAGAGTGTCAGAAGTGCACCTGGGAGTGTCGGAGGTGTACCTGGGAGTGTCTGGTGTGTACCTGTGAGTATCTGGGGTGTACCTGGGAGTGTCTGAGGTGTACCTGGAGGTGTCAGAGGTGTACCTGGGAGTGTCAGAGGTGTACCTGGGAGTGTCAGGTGTACCAGGGAGTGTCAGTGGAGTACATGATAGTGTCAGAGGTGTACCCGGGAATGTCGGAGGTGTACATGTTGTGTCAGAGGTGTACCTGGCAGGGACAGCGGTGTACCTGGGAGTGTCAGAGGTGTACCTGGGAGTGTCTGAGGTGTACCTGAGTGTGTCTGAGGTGTACCTGGGAGTGTCTGAGGTGTACCTGGGAGTGTCAGTGGAGAACCAGGGAGTGAAAGAGGTGTACCTGGGAGTGTCAGAGGTGTACCAGGGAGTGTCTCAGATGTACCTGGGAGGTCAAAGGTGTACCAGGGAGTGTCAGATGAATACCCAGGGAGTGTCAGAGGTGTACCTGGGAGTGTCAGAGGTGTACCTAGAGTATCGGAGGTTTACCTGGGAGTTCGGAGGTACCTGGGAGTGTCAGAGGGCAGACCTGGGAGGCCATAGGTGTACCTGGGAATGTCAGAGGTGATAGCAGGAGTGTCAGTGAAGTGCCTGGGAGTCTCAAAGGTGTACCTGGGAGTATCGGAGATGTACCTGGGAATATCAGAGGTGTACCTGGGAATATCGGAGGTGTACCAGGGAGTGTCAGAGGTGACCTGGGAGTCTCAGAGGTGAACCAGGGAGTGTCAGAGAGTACCTGGGAGGCTGGGGAGGCACCAGGAGTGTCAGTGGGATTACCTGGGAGTTCAAAGGTGTACCTGGGAGTATCAGAGGTGTACCTGGGAATATCGGAGGTGTGCACTCAGAAGGTGTACTTGGGAGTAGCAGAGGTGTACCTGGGAGTGTCTGGGGTGTACCTGGGAGTGTCAGAGGTGTCCCTGGGAGGCTGGGGGTGTACCAGGGGGTGTCAGTGGTGTATCTGGGAGGCCGGACGTGTACCTGGGAGTGTCAGAGGTGTATAATGGAATGGTCGGTGAGTACTTGGGAGTGTCAGAGGTGTACCTGGGAGTGGGAGTGGAGGCCTGGGAGTGTCGGAGGTGTACCTGGGAGTGTCAGGAGGTGTACCTGGGAGTGTCAGAGGTGTACCTGGGAGTGTCAGAGGTGTACCTGGGAGTGTCAGAGGTGCACCTGAGGAGAGTGAGGTATACCAGGAATGCCAGAGGTGTACCTGGGAGTGTCGAGGTACCTGGGAGTGTCTGGGGAAGTGTACCTGGGAGGTCGGAGGTGTACCTGGGAGTGTCAGAGGTGTACCTGGGAGGAAGCGAGGTGTACCTGGGAATGTCAGTGGGAGTACCTGGGAGTGTCAGAGGTGACCTGGGAGTGTCAGAGGAGGCCTGGGAGTGTCAGAGGTGTACCTGGGAGTGTCAGGAGGTGTACCTGGGAGTGTCAGAGGTGCACTGGGAGGTCAGGAGGTGCACCTGGAGTGTCGGAGGTGTACCTGGGAGTGTCGGAGGTGTACCTGGGAGTGTCAGAGGTGTACCTGGGAGTGTCAGAGGTGTACCTGGGAGTGTCAGGAGGTACCTGGGAGTGTCTGAGGTACCTGGGAGTGTCAGGAGGTGTACCTGGGAGGTTGAGGTGTACCTGAGAGTGTCGAGGTGTACCAGGAATGCCAGAGGTGTACCTGGGAGTGTCGGAGGTGTACCGAGTGTCAGGAAGTGTACCTGGAGAAGCCGGAGGTGTACCTGGGAAATGTCAGAGGTGTACCTGGGAGGCCAGAGGTGTACTGGGAGAGTGTCAGAAGTGCACCTGGGAGTGTCGGAGGTGTACCTGGGAGTGTCTGGTGTACCTGGGAGTATCTGGGGTGTACCTGGGAGTGTCGGAGGTGTACCTGGGAGTGTCGGAGGTACCTGGGAATGTGGAGAAGTGTACCTGGGAGCAAGGTCGGAGGCCTGAGCAAAGTCTGGGGTGTACCTGGAGGTCAGAGGTGTACCTGGGAGTGTCAGGGTACCTGGGAGTGTCAGAGAGGTGTATCTGGGAGGTCGGACGGTACCTGGGAGTGTCAGAGGTGCACCAGGGAATGTCAGGTGGAGTACCTGGGAGTGTCAGAGGTGTGCAACGGGAGTGCTGGGAGGTGCACCTGGGAGTGTCAGGAGGTGTACCAGGAGTGTCAGTGATTACCTGGGAGTCTCAAAGGTGTACCTGGGAGTATCAGGAGGTACCTGGGAATGTCGGAGGTGTACCTGGGAATATCGAAGGTACTTGGGAGGCTAGGAGGTGTACCTGGGAGTGTCTGGGGGTGTACCTGGGAGTGTCAGAGGTGTACCTGGGAGTGTCAGGGGTACCAGGGGTGTCAGTGGTATCTGGGAGTGTCGGACGGTACCTGGGAGTGTCAGAGGTGTATAAGGAATGTCAGTGAGTACTTGGAAGGTCAGGAGGTGTACCTGGGAGGTCAGAGGTGTACCTGGGAGTGTCAGGGGTGTACCAGGATAGTCAGTATCTGGGAGTGTCGGAGGTGTACCTGGAGTGTCAGAGGTGTAACAAGGAAATGTCAGTGGAGCACTTGGGAGAGCAGAGGTGTACCTGGGAGTGTCAGGTGTACCTGGGAGGTCAGAGGTGGGAGTGTAAGAAGTGCACTGGGAGTGTCAGAGGTGCACGTGGGAGTGTCGGAGGTGTACCTGGGAGTGTGAGAAGTTTTGAGTGTCGGGAGGTGTACCTGGGAGTGTCAGAGGAGTACCTGGGATTGTCAGAGGTGTACCTGGGAGTGTCGGAGGTGTATCTGGGAGGCCGGACGATACCTGGGAGTGTCAGAGGTGTACAAGGAATGTCAGTGGAGTACTTGGAGTGTAAGAAGTGTACCTGGGAGTGTCAGAGGTACCTGGGAGTGTCGGAGGTGTACCTGGGAGTGTGGAGAAGTGTACCTTGAGTGTCTGGGGTGTACCTGGAGTGTCAGAGGTGTACCTGAGAGTGTCGGAGGTGTACCTGGAGTGTCAGGAGGTACCTGGGAGTGTCGGAGGTGTACCTAGGAGTAAGAAGTACCTGGGAGGTCGGAGGTGTACCTGGGAGTGTCGGAGGTGTACCTGGGAGGCGGATGTGTACCTGGGAATGTGAGAAGGTACCTGGGAGTGTCGGAGGTGTTCCTGGGAGTGTCGGAGGTGTACCTGCAGGTCAGCGGTGTACCTAGGAGTGTCAGAGGTACCAGGGAATGTCAGTGAGTACCTGGGAGTGTCAAAGGTACCTGGGAGTGTCAGAGGTGTACCTGGGAGGTCAGAGGTGTACCTGGGAGGTCAGAGGTGCACTGGGAGTGTCGGAGGTGTACCTAGGAGTGTGAGAAGTGTACCTGGGCGTGTCTGGGGTACCTGGGAGTGTCAGAGGTGTACCTGAGAGTGTCGGAGGTGTACCTGAGAGTGTCAGAGGTGTACCTGGGAGTGTCGGAGGTGTCCCTGGGAGTGTAAGAAGTGTACCTGGGAGTGCCGGAGGTGTACCTTGGAGTGTCGGAGGTGTACCTAGGAGTGTCAGAGGTGTACTTGGGAGTGTCAGAGGTGTACCTGGAAGTGTCAGAGGTGTATCTGGGAGTGTCAGAGGTCTACCTGAGTGTGTCGGAGGTATACCTGGGAATGCCAGAGGTGTACCTGGGAGTGTCGGAGGTGTACCTGGTAGTGTCAGAAGTGTACCTGGGAGTGTCGGAGGTGTACCTGGGAGTGTCAGAGGAGTACCTGGGAGTGTCAGAGGTGTACCTGGGAGTGTCGGAGGTGTACCTGGGAGTGTGAGAAGTGTACCTGGGAGTGTCGGAGGTGTACCCTGGGAGTGTCGGAGGTGTACCGGGAGTGTCGGAGGTACCTGGCAGTGTCAGAGGTACCTGGGAGGGTCAGATGTGTACCAGGAATGTCAGTGGAGTACCTGGGAGTGTCAGAGGTGTACCTGGGAGTCTCAGAGGTGTACCTGGGAGTGTCAAAGGTGTACCTGGGAGTGTCAGAGGTGTACCTTGGAGGTCAGAGGTGTACTGGAGGTCAGAGGTGTACCTGGAGTGTCGGAGGTGTACCTGGGAGTGTCGGAGGCTACCTGGGAGGTCAGAGGTGTACTTGGGAGTGTCAGGAGGTGTACCTAGGAGGTCAGGTGTACCTGGGAGTGTCTGAGGTGTACCCCAAAGTGTCAGAGGTGTGCCTGGGTGTCAGAGGTGTAGCAGAGTGTCAGAAGTGCACCTGGGAGTGTCGGAGGTGTACCTGGGAGTGTCTGGTGTGTACCTGGGAGTATCTGGGGTGTACCTGGGAGTGTCTGAGGTGTACCTGGGAGTGTCGGAGGTGTACCTGGGAATGTGAGAAGTGTACCTGGGAGTGTCGGAGGTGTTCCTGGGAGTGTCTGGGGTGTACCTGGGAGTGTCAGAGGTGTACCTGGGAGTGTCAGGGGTGTACCAGGAGGTCAGTACCTGGGAGAGCAGGAGATATACCTGGGAGTGTCAGGAGGTACCTGGGAGGCAGAGGTGTATCTGGGAGCATGGACGTGTACCTGGGAGTGTCAGAGGTGTACCAGCAAATGTCGGTGGAGTACCTGGGAGGTCAGAGGTGTACTGGGCGTGTCAGAGGTGTACCTGGAGTGTCGGTGGTGTACCTGGGAGTGTCAGAGGTACCTGGGAGTGTCAGAGGTGTAGCAGAGAGTGTCAGAAGTGCACTGGGAGTGTCGGAGGTGTACCTGGGAGTGTCTGGTGTGTACCTGTGAGTATCTGGGGTGTACCTGGGAGTGTCTGAGGTGTACCTGGAGGTGTCAGAGGTGTACCTGGGAGTGTCAGAGGTGTACCTGGGAGGCTGGGGTGTACCAGGGAGTGTCAGTGAGCACATGATAGTGTCAGAGGTACCCGGGAATGTCGGAGGTGTACATGTTGTGCTCAGAGGTGTACCTGGCAGGACAGCGGTGTACCTGGGAGTGTCAGAGGTGTACCTGGGAGTGCTGGGAGGTGTACCTGAGGCTGAGGTGTACCTGGGAGTGTCTGAGGTGTACCTGGGAGCAGTGGAGAACCAGGGAGTGAAAGAGGTGTACCTGGGAGTGTCAGAGGTGTACCAGGGATTGTCTCAGATGTACCTGGGAGGTCAAAGGTGTACCAGGGAGTGTCAGATGAATACCCAGGAGTGTCAGAGGTGTACCTGGGAGTGTCAGAGGTGTACCTAGGAGCATCGGAGGTTTACCTGGGAGTGTCGGAGTTATACCTGGGAGGTCAGAGGCAGACCTGGGAGTGTCAGGTGTACCTGGGAATGTCAGGAGGTATAGCAGGGAGTGCAGTGAAGTGCCTGGGAGTCTCAAAGGTGTACCTGGGAGTCGGAGATGTACCGGAATATCAGAGGTGTACCTGGGAATATCGGAGGTGTACCAGGGAGTGTCAGAGGTGTACCTGGGAGTCTCAGAGGGAACCAGGGAGTGTCAGAGGAGTACCTGGGAGTGTCAGAGGTGTACCAGGAGTGTTGGGTGGATTACCTGGGAGTCTCCAAAGGTGTACCTGGGAGTGCTCAGAGGTGTACCTGGGAATATCGGAGGTACCGAATGATCGAAGGTGTACTTGGGAGTGTTAGAGGTGTACCTGGGAGTGTCTGGGTGTACCGAGGACAGAGGTGTCCCTGGGAGTGCTGGGGTGTACCAGGGAGTGTCAGTGGTGTATCTGGGAGAAGTCGGACGTGTACCTGGGAGTGTCAGAGGTGTATAAGGGAATGTCAGTGAGCACGGAAGCGTCAGAGGTGTACCTGGGAGTGTCGGAGGTGTACCTGGGAGTGTCGGAGGTGTACCCAGGAGTGTCAGAGGTGTACCTGGGAGTGCCGAGGTGTACCTGGGAGTGTCAGAGGTGTATTGGGAGTGTCAGAGGTGTACCTGGAGTGTGTCGGAGGTATACCTGGGAATGTCAGAGGTGTACCTGGGAGGTCGGAGGTGTACCTGGGAGTGTCAGAAGTGTACCTGGGAGTGTCGGAGGTGGGAGGCGAGGAGCCTGGGAGTGTCAGAGGTGTACCTGGGAGTGTCGGAGGTGGCACTGGGAGTGTCGGAGGTGTACCTGGGAGTGTCGGAGGTGTACCTGGGAGTGTCAGAGATGTACCTGGGAGGCCAGATGTGACCAGGGAAGTGTCAGAGGAGTACCTGGGAGGTCAAGAGGTGTACCTGGGAGTGTCAGAGGTGTGCCTGGGAGGTCAAGGTGTACCTGGGAGGTCAGAGGTGTACCTTGGAGTGTCAGAGGTGTACTGGGAGTGCCTGGGAGGTACCTGGGAGTGTCGGAGGTGTACCTGGGAGTGTCGGAGGTGTACCTGGGAGTGTCAGAGAGGTACCTGGGAGTGTCAGAGGTGTACCTAGGGAGTGCCATGGTACCTGGGAGTGTCTGAGGTGTACCCAAATGTGTCAGAGGTGTACCTGGGAGTGTCAGAAGTGCACCTGGGAGTGTCGGAGGTACCTGGGAGGTCTGGTGTACCTGGGATGTCTGGGGTGTACCTGGGAGTGTCAGAGGTAATCTGGGAGTGTCAGAGGTGTACCTGGGAGTGTCAGAGGTGTACCTGGGAGGTCAGGGGTGTACCAGGGAGGTCAGAGGAGCACCTGGGAGTGTTAGGAGGTGTACCTGGGAGTGTCAGGAGAGGCACTGGGAGTGTCAGAGGTACCTGGGAGGTCGGACGTACCTGGGAGTGTCAGGTGTACCAGGAGTGTCAGTGGGAGTACCTGGGAGGTCAGAGGTGTACGTGGGAGTGCCGGAGGTACCTGGGAATGTGACTGGGAGTGTCTGAGGTGTACCTGGGAGTGTCGGAGGCACCTGGGAATGTGGAGAAGTGCACTGGGAGTGTCGGAGGTGTTCCTGGGAGTGTCTGGGGGTGCACTGGGGAGTGTCAGAGGTGTACCCAGAGGTCAGGGTGTACCAGGAGTGTCAGTGAGTACCTGGGAGTTAGAGATATACCTGGGAGTGTCAGAGGTGTACCTGGGAGTGTCAGAGGTGTATCTGGGGAGGTTGGACGTGTACCTGGGGAGTGTCAGAGGTGTACCACAGTAAATGTCAGTGAGCACCTGGGAGTGCCGGGGGAGGTGTACCTGGCGTAACAGAGGTGTACCTGGGAGTGTCAGTGGTAACCTGGGAGTGTTGTGAGAGGTGTACCTGGAGCAGTCAGAGGTGTAGCAGAGAGTGTCAGAAGTGCACCTGGGAGTGTCGGAGGTGTACCTGGGAGTGTCTGGTGGCAGCCTGTGAGTATCTGGGGTGTACCTGGGAGTGTCTGGAGGTGTACCTGGAGGTGTCAGAGGTGTACCTGGGAGAAGCCAGAGGTGTACCTGGGAGTGTCAGGTGTACCAGGGAGTGTCAGTGGAGCACATGATAGTGTCAGAGGTGCACCCGGGGAATGACGGAGGTGTACATGTTGTGTCAGAGGTGTGTACCTGGCAGGGACAGCGGTGTACCTGGGAGTGTCAGAGGTGTACCTGGAGTGTCTGAGGTGTACCTGGAGTGTGTCTGAGGTGTACCTGGGAGTGTCTAGGTGTACCTGGGAGTGTCAGTGGAGAACCAGGGAGGAAAGAGGTGTACCTGGGAGTGTCAAGAGGTGTACCAGGGATTGCCCCAGATGGCCTGGGAGGTCAAAAGTGTACCAGGGAGGTCAGGATGAATACCCAGGGAGTGTCAGAGGTGTACCTCAGAGTGTCAGAGGTGTACCTAGAGTATCGGAGGTTTACCTGGGAGTACGGAGGCAGCCTGGGAGTGTCAGGAGGCGCAGACCTGGGAGGCCATAGGTGTACCTGGGAATGTCAGGAGGTGATAGCAGGAGCAGTCAGTGAAGTGCCTGGGAGTCTCAAAGGTGTAAATGGGAGTATCGTGGAGACGTACCTGGGAATATCAGAGGTGTACCTGGGAATATCGGAGGTGTACCAGGGAGTGTCAGAGGTGCAAATTTGGGAGTTCTCAGAGGTGAACCAGGGAGTGTCAGAGAGTACCTGGGAGGCTGGGGAGGCAACAGGAGTGTCAGTGGGATTACCTGGGAGTTCAAAGGTGTACCTGGGAGTATCAGAGGTGTACCTGGGAATATCGGAGGTGTGCACTCAGAAGGTGTACTTGGGAGCAGCAGAGGTGTACCTGGGAGTGTCTGGGGTGTACCTGGAAAGTGTCAGAGGTGTCCCTGGGAGGCTGGGGGTGAAACAGGGGGGTGTCAGTGGTGTATCTGGGAGGCCGGACGTGTACCTGGGAGTGTCAGAGGTGTATAATGGAATGGGTTTGGTGAGTACTTGGAAGTGTCAGAGGTGTACCTGGGAGTGGGAAATGGAGGCCTCAGAGTGTCGGAGGTGTACCCAGGGAGTGTCAGGAGGTGCACTTGGGAGTGTCAGAGGTGCATCACCTGGAAGTGTCAGAGGTGTATCTGGGAGTGTCAGAGGTTCACCTGAGGCAGCAAGTTTTATGTATACCAGGAATGCCAGAGGTGTACCCGGGGAGTGTCGAGGTACCTGGTAGTGGCTGGGTGAAGTGTACCTGGGAGGCCGGAGGTGTACCTGGCAGTGTCAGAGATGTACCTGGGAGGAAGCGATGTGTACCAGGGAATGTCAGTGGGAGTACCTGGGAGTGTCAGAGGTGACCTGGGAGTGTCAGAGGCAGGCCTTGGGAGCGTCAAAGGTGCACCTGGGAGTGTCAGGAGGTGCACCTTGGAGTGTCAGAGTGTGCACTGGGAGGCCAGGAGGTGCACCTTGAGTGTCGGAGGTGTACCTGGGAGCAAGTCGGAGGTGCACCTGGGAGTGTCAGAGGTGTACTTGGGAGTGTCAGAGGTGTACCAGGGAGTGTCAGGCAGGTACCTGGGAGTGTCTGAGGCACCTAAAAGTGTCAGGAGGTGTATCTGGGGAGGTTGAGGTCTACCTGAGTGTGTCGAGGCATACCAGGAATGCCAGAGGTGTACCTGGGAGTGTCGGAGGTGTACCCAGTGTCAGGAAGTGTACCTGGAGCAAGCCGGGAGGTGTACCTGGTGAAAAGTCAGAGATGTACCTGGGAGGCCAGAGGTGTAGTGGTGAGAGTGTCAGAAGTGCACCTGGGAGTGTCGGAGGTGTACCTGGGAGTGTCTGGTGTACCTGGGAGTATCTGGGGTGTACCTGGTAGCGTCCGGAGGTGCACCTGGGAGTGTCGGAGGCACCTGGGAACGTGGAGAAGTGCACCTGGGAGCAAGGTCGGAGGCAACTGAGCAAAGTCTGGGGTGTACCTGGAGGTCAGAGTTGTACCCGGGGAGTGTCAGGGTACCTGGGAGTGTCAGAGAGGTGTGGATCTGGGAGGCCGGACGGTACCTGGGAGTGTCAGAGGTGCACCAGTAAATGTCATGGGTGGAGTACCTGGGAGCATCAGGAGGTGTGCAACGGGCGTGCTGGGAGGTGCACCTGGGAGTGTCAGGAGGTGCACCAGGAGTGTCAGTGATTACCTGGGGAGTCTCAAAGGTGTACCTGGGAGCATCAGGAGGTACCGGGGAAAATATCGGAGGTGTACCTGGGAATATCGAAGGTACTTGGGAGCAAGCTAGGAGGTGTACCTGGGAGTGTCTGGGGGGTGTACCTGGGAGCAACAGAGGTGTCCCTGCGAGTGTCAGGGGTACCAGGGGTGTCAGTGGTATCTGGGAGCAAGCCTGGACGGTACCTGGGAGTGTCAGAGGTGTATAAGGAACGTCAGTGAGCACTTGGAAGGTCAGGAGGTGTACCTGGGGAGGTCAGAGGTGTCCCTGGGAGTGTCAGGGGTGTACCAGGATAGTCAGTATCTGGGAGTGTCGGGACTTGTACCTGGAGTGTCAGAGGTGTAACAAGGAAATGTCAGTGGAGCATTTGGGAGCAAGCCGAGGTGTACTCTGGGAGTGTCAGGTGTGCCTGGGAGGTCAAAGGTGGGAGTGTAAGAAGTGCAATGGGAGTGTCAGAGGTGCATGTGGGAGTGTCGGAGGTGTACCTGGGAGTGTGAGAAGTTTTGAGTGTCGGGAGGTGTGGGCCTGGGGAGTGTCACAGGACCACCTGGGATTGTCAGAGGTGCAACCTGGGAGTGTCGGAGGTGTATCTGGGAGCAAGCCGGACGCATACCACCTGGGAGTGTCAGAGGTGTACAAGGAATGTCAGTGGAGTACTTGGAGTGTAAGAAGTGTACCTGGGAGTGTCATAGGTACGTGGGAGTGTCGGAGGTGCACCTGGGGAGTGTGGAGAAGTGTGCCTTGAGTGTCTGGGGTGTGGCCTGGAGTGCTCAGGAGGTGTACCTGAGAGTATCGGAGGTGTACCTGGAGTGTCAGGAGGCACCTGGGAGTGTCGGAGGTGTACCTAGGAGTAAGAAGTACCTGGGGAGGCCGGAGGTGTACCTGGGAGTGTCGGAGGTGTACCTGGGAGGCGGATGTGTGCCTGGGAATGTGAGAAGGTACCTGGGAGTGTCGGAGGTGTTCCTGGGAGTGTCGGAGGGGCACCTACAGGTCAGGCGGTGTACCTAGAAAAGCCAGAGGTACCAGGGAATGTCAGTGAGTACCTGTGAGTGTCAAAGGCACTTGGGAGCGTCAGAGGTGTACCTGGGAGGCCAGAGGTGTACCTGGGAGGTCAGAGGTGCACTGGGAGTGTCGGAGGTGTACCCAGGACTGTGGAGAGAAGTGGCACCTGGGCGTGTCTGGGGTACCTGGAGTGCCAGAGGTGCACCTGAGAGTGTCGGGAGGTGTACCTGGAGAGTGTCAGAGGTGTACCTGGGAGTGTCGGAGGTGTCCCTGGGAGCAAGAAGGTACCTCGAATGCCGGGAGGTGTACCTTTGGAGTGTCGGAGGTACCTAGGAGTGTCAGAGGTGTACTTGGGAGGCAAGTCAGAGGTGTACCTGGAAGTGTCAGAGGTGTATCTGGGAGTGTCAGGAGGTTCACCTGAGTGTGTCGGAGACACTGGGAATGCCAGAGGTGTACCTGGGAGTGTCGGAGGTGCTCCTGGTGCAGTGTCAGAAGTGCACTGGGAGTGTCGGAGGCAGGTGCCTGGGAGTGTCAGAGGAGCACCTGGGGAGTGTCAGACGTGCACCTGGGAGTGTCGGAGGTGTACCTGGGAGTGTGAGAAGTGTACCTGGGAGTGTCGGAGGTGTACCCGGGGAGTGTCGGAGGTGCAACGGGAGTGTCGGAGGTACCTGGCAGTGTCAGAGGCACCTGGGAGCAAGGTCAGATGTGTACCAGGAATGTCAGTGGAGCACCTGGGAGTGTCAGGAGGTGTACCTGGGAGCCACAGAGGTGGGTACCTGGGAGTGCCAAAGGTGTACCTGGGAGTGTCAGGAGGTGCACCTTGGAGGCCAGAGGTGCACTGGAGGCCAGAGGTGTACCTTGAGTGTCGGAGGTGTACCTGGGAGTGTCGGAGGCAAAATGGGAGGCCAGAGGTGTACTTGGGAGTGTCAGGAGGTGTACCTAGGAGGTCATGGTGTACCTGGGAGTGTCTGGAGGTGTACCCCAAAGTGTCAGAGAGGTGTGCCTGAGCAAGTCAGAGGTGTAGCAGAGTGTCAGAAGTGCACCTGGGGAGTGTCGGAGGTGTGCAGCCTGTGGGGAGTGTCTGGTGTGTACCTGGGAGTATCTGGGGTGTACCTGGGAGTGTCTGAGGTGTACCTGGGAGTGTCGGAGGCACCAGGGAATGTGAGAAGTGTACCTGGGGAGCAAGTTTGGAGGTGTTCCTGGGAGTGTCTGGTGGTGTACCTGAGTGTCAGGAGGTGTACCTGGAGTGTCAGGGGTGTACCAGGAGGCCAGTACCTGGGAGCAGCAGGAGATATACCTGGGAGTGTCAGGAGGTACCCGGGAGGCTGGGGTGTATCTGGGAGCATGGACGTGTACTGGGAGTGTCAGAGGTGTACCAGCAAATGCCGGGGGTGGAGTACCTGGGAGGTCAGAGGTGTACTCAAAGTGTCAGAGGTGTACCTGGAGTGTCAGTGGTGTACCTGAGAGGGTCAGGAGGTACCTGGGGAGTGTCAGAGGTGCAGGCAGGAGAGTGTCAGAAGTGCACTGGGAGTGTCGGAGGTGTACCTGGGAGTAAGTCCTGGTGTGTACCTGTGAGCATCTGGGGTGTACCTGGAAAGTGTCTGAGGTGCAACCTGGAGGTGTCAGAGGTGTACCTGGGAGTGTCAGAGGTGTGTGGTACCTGGGGAGGCTGGGGTGTACCAGGGAGTGTCAGTGAGCACATGATAGTGTCAGAGGCACTCCGGGAAATGACGGAGGTGCACATGTTGTGTCATCAGAGGTGTACCTGGCAGGACAGCGGTGTACCTGGGAGTGTCAGAGGTGTACCTGGGAGTGGGCCTGTTGGAGGTGTACCTGAGGCTGAGGTGTACCTGGGAGCAAGGTCTGAGGTGTACCTGGGAGCAAGGTGGAGAAACAGGAAGTGAAAGAGGTGTACCTGGGAGTGCCAGGAGGTGTACCAGGGATTGTCTCAGATGTACCTGGGAGGTCAAAGGTGTACCAGGGGAGCAACAGATGAATACCCAGGGAGTGTCAGAGGTGTACCTGGGGAGTGTCAGAGGTGTACCTAGGAGCATCGGAGGTTTACCTGGGAGTGTCGGAGCCAGGCCTGGGAGGTCAGAGGCAGACCTGGGAGTGTCAGGTGTGCCTGGGGAATGTCAGGATGTATAGCAGGGGAGTGCTGCGAAGTGCCTGGGAGTCTCAAAGGTGTACCTGGGAGTCGGAGATGTACCCAAATATCAGAGGTGTACCTGGGAATATCGGAGGTGTACTAGGGAGTGTCAGAGGTGTACCTGGGAAACCCCAGAGGAAACCAGGGAGTGTCAGAGGAGCACCTGGGAGTGTCAGAGGTGTACCAGGAGTGTTGGGTGGGATTACATGGGGAGTCTCCAAAGGTGTACCTGGGAGTGCTCAGAGGTGTACCTGGGAATATCGGAGGTACCCAAATGATCGAAGGTGTACTTGGGAGTGTTAGGAGGTGTACCTGGGAGTGTCTGGGTGTACCCAGCACAGAGGTGTCCCTGGGAGTGCTGTGGGTGTACTAGGGGGTGTCAGTGGTGCATGTGGGAGCAAGTCGGACGTGTACCTGGGAGCAAGTCAGAGGTGTATATAAGGAATGTCAGTGAGCACGGAAGCATCAGAGGTGTACCTGGGAGTGTCGGAGGTGTACCTAGGGAGTGTCGGAGGTGTACCCAGGAGTGTCAGAGGTGTACTTGGGAGTGCCGAGGTGTACCTGGAAGTGTCAGGAGGTGTATTCAGAGTGTCAGAGGTCTACCTGGAGTGTGTCGGGAGGTATGGGCCTGGGGAATGCCAGAGGTGTACCTGGGAGGTCGGAGGTGTACCTGGTAGTGTCAGAAGTGTACCTGGGAGTGTCGGAGGTGGGAGTGTCTGAGGAGCCTGGGAGTGTCAGAGGTGTACCTGGGAGTGTCGGAGGTGGCACTGGGAGTGTCGGAGTTGTACCTGGGAGTGTCGGAGGCAGTATCTGGCAGTGTCAGAGATGTACCTGGGAGGCCAGTTGTGCACCAGGGAATGTGTCAGTGGAGTACCTGGGAGGTCAAGAGGTGTACCTGGGGAGTGTCAGAGGTGTGGCCTGGGAGCGGGTCAAGGTGTACCTGGGAGGTCAGGAGGTGTACCTTGGAGTGTCAGAGGTGTACTGGGAGTGCCTGGGAGGCACCTTGGAGTGTCGGAGATGCACCTGGGAGTGTCGGGAGGTGTACCTGGGAGTGTCAGAGAGGTACTTGGGAGTGTCAGAGGTGTACCTAGGGAGTGCCATGGTACCTGGGAGTGTCTGAGGTGTACCCAAATGTGTCAGAGGTGTAGCAGGAGAGTGTCAGAAGTGCACCTGGGAGTGTCGGAGGTACCTGGAGGTCTGGTGTACCTGGGATATCTGGGGTGTACCTGGGGAGTGCTCAGAGGTAAAAAATCTGGGAGTGTCTGGGGTGTACCATGGGAGTGTCAGAGGTGTACCTGGGAGGTCAGGGGTGTACCAGGGAGGTCAGTGGAGCACCTGGGAGTGTTAGGAGATATACCTGGGAGTGTCAGGAGAGGCACTGGGAGCAAGTCAGAGGTATCTGGGAGGTCGGACGTACCTGGGGAGTGTCAGGTGTACCAGGAGTGTCAGTGGGAGTACCTGGGAGGAAGTCAGAGGTGTACGTGGGAAAAGCCGGAGGTACCTGGGAATGTGAGAAGTGTACCTGGGGAGCAAGCCGGAGGTGCCTCTAGAGAGACTTGCCACCACTGGCGGGGAGGGCTAAGATTTAACATAACAAAGCTTTATAACCATCTACACATTTTGATGATCACACTTATTCTATAAACCCATGACATTATCACAGTGTGCAGGCAACCAAAGAAGTGTGTGTGACCACCACATGTGTAAACTCTAGGGGTCAGGGCTGTAGGGCATATGTGTGTCCTCCCAGGGGGCCAGGCTGTAGGGCATGTGTGTGTGTAGCCCAGGGGTCAGGGGCTGTGGCATGTGTGTGTAGCCCCCAGGGGTCAGGGCTGTAGGGCATGTGGTGGTTCCCCCAGGGGTCAGGGCGTAAGGCATGTGTGGCACCTTCAGGGGGCTAGGCATGTGGCACCCCCAGGGTCAGGGCAGGGCATGTGTGTGTGTGTCCCACAGGGGTCAGGGGCTGCAGGGCATGTGTGGCACCCCAGGGGCCAGGGTGTAAGGCATGTGTGTGTAGCCCCCAGGGGTCAGGGCTGGGGAAAGGCGTGTGTGTGTGTGGCCTCAGGGGTCAGGGCTGTAGGACATGTGTGTGTGTGTGGTGAAACCCAGGGGGTCAGGGCTGTAGGTGTGTGTACCCCAGGGGTCAGAGCTGTGTGTGTGTGTCCCCAGGAGGCACACATGTGGTGACCCAGGGGTCAGGCTGGGGCATGTGTGTGCAGGGCTGTAGGCATGTGTGTGTGTAAGCCCCAGGGGTCAGGCTGCAAGGCATGTACTCTAAACATCAGGGTGTGGGCAAGGGGTGTGTGTAGCCCCAGGGGGTCAGGGGCTGTAGGGCATGTGTGTGTGGTGGTCCCACAGGGGTCAGGGCTGTAGGGCATGTGTGGGTACCCCAGGGGTCAGGGCTGTAGGCAGGTGTGTGTGAGCCCCAGGGGTCAGGCTGTAGGGCATGTGTGTGTGTGTGTGCAGGGGTCAGGGCTGTAGGACATGTGTGTGTGTGTGCAACCCCAGGGGTCAGGGCTGTAGGGCATGTGTGTGTGTGTTCTCAGGGGTCAGGGCTGTAGGGCATGTGTGTGTGTGTGTCCCAGGGGTCAGGGCTGGGCATGTGTGTGTGCCCAGGGGTCAGGGCTGTAAGGCATGTGTGTGTGTGTAGCCCCAGGGGGGTGGCTGTAGGGCAGTGTGTGTGTGTACACTTCAGGGGTCAGGGCTGTACATGTGTGTGTAGCCCCAGGGGTCAGGGCTGTAGGGATGTGTGTGAAACTCAGGGGGTCAGGGCTGTAGGGCATGTGTGTACCAGGTCAGGGGCTGTAACATGTGTGTGGTTCCACACAGGGGTCAGGCTGTAGGACATGTGTGTGTGTGTGTGTGTGTAGCCTCCCAGGGTCAGGGCTGGGCATGTGTGTGTGTGCCCCCAGGGGTCAGGGCTGTAGGGCATGTGTGTGTGTCCCAGGAGGTCAGGGCTGTAAGGCATGTGTGTGTGTACTCAGGGGTCAGGGCTAAAGGCACAGGTGGCCTCCCAGGGGTCAGGGCTGTAGGGCATGTGTGTGTGTGCACAGGGGTCAGGGCTAGGGCATGTGTGTGTGTACCCCAGGGGTCAGGGCTGTAGGGCATGTGTGTGTCTCAGGGGGTCAGGGCTGTAGGGCATGTGTGGCACCCCAGGGGTCAGGCTGTAAGGCATGTGTGTGTGCCCCAGGGGTCAGGGCCTGAGGGCATGTGTGTGTGTGTGTGTGTGTGTGTGTGTGTGTGTGTGTTATCAGGGGTCAGGTGTAAGGGGCACAACTCAGGGGTCAGGGCTGTAGGGCATGTGTGTGTGTTCCAGGGGCTGGTGGGGCTAGGGCATATGTGTGTGTGCCCCAGGGGCCAGGGGTGAGGGCAGAGCCCCAGGGGTCAGGGCTGTAGGCATGTGTGCAGCCCCAGGGTCAGGGGCTGTAGGGCATGTGTGTGTGGGTCCCCAGGGGTCAGGGCTGTAAGGCATGTGTGTAGCCCCAGGGGTCAGGGCTGTAAGGCATGTGTGTGTGTGTGGCACCCCCAGGGTCAGGGCTGTAGGGCATGTGTGTGTGTGTGTCCCACAGGGGTCAGGGGCTGTAGGGCATGTGTGCACTTCAGGGGTCAGGGCTGTAAGGCATGTGTGTGGCACCCCAGGGGTCAGGGCTGTAGGCATGTGTGTGTGTGTGTGTGTGTGTACCAGGGGGCTGCAGGACATGTGTGTGTGTGTGTGTGTCCCCCAGGGGTCAGGGCATGTGTGTGTGTAGGGGTCAGGGCCAGGGCATGTGTGTGTGTGTCCCAGGAGGTCAGGGCTGTGGTGTGTGTGTGTGTCCCCCTCAGGAGTCAGGGCTGTAAGGCATGTAGTCCCCAGGGGGTCAGGGCTGTAGGGCATGTGTGTGCTCCCCCAGGAGGTCAGGGCTAAAGGCATGTGTGTGTGTGCCCCAGGTCAGGGCTGTAGGGCATGTGTGTGTACATTTCCAGGGGTCAGGTTGTAAGGCAGCATGTGTGTGTGTGACCCCAGGGGTCAGGGCTGTAGGGCATGTGTGTGTGTGTCCCCCAGGGTCAGGGCTGTGGGCATGTGTGTGTAAGCCTCCAGGAGACTGGGGTTGTAGGGCATGTGTGTGCTCCCAGGAGGTAGGGCTGTAGACATGTGTGTGTCTCTGCCAGCCTGGGGCTGTGTGTTCCCTGGGAGGCTCAGGGTTGCAGGGCATGTGTGTCTCAGAGGTCAGGGGCTGCAGACATGTGTGTGTGTGTGTGTTCCCCAGGGGTCAGGCTGCAGGGACATGTGGGGTAAAACCCCTGGGAGGTCAGGGGCTGTAGAGCATGTGTGTACCTGGGAGGCCGGGCTGTCGAGTATGTGCAACCCCCAAGATGTCAGGGGCTGGGGAGGGGCATGTGTGTGTGTGTGGCCCCAGGGGTCAGGCCGTGGTGTGTGTGTGTTCCAGGAGGTCAGCCAGGGCATGTGCCCCAGGATGTCAGGCTGTAGGCGTGTGCTCCCGGCATGTCAGGCTGTGTGGAGCATGTGTGTGTGAGCCCCCAGGGGGTTGGGGCCAGGGCATGTGTGTGTGTCTCTCAGGACAACAAAGGAAGGCATGTGTGTCTCCCCAGATGTCAGGGCTGTAGGGGCATGTGTGTGTCCCCAGGATGTCAGGGCTGTAGGGTGTGTGTGTGGCCCCAGGGGTCAGGGGCTGTAGGGCATGTTTCAGGACCCCAGGAGGTCAGGCTGTAGAGCATGTACAGCCCAGGGGTCAGGCTGTAGGGCATGTGCAGCCAGGAGCCAGGGGCCAGGAAATGTGTGTACCCCAGGGTCAGGGGCTGTGGGGCAGGTGTGTAAGCCCAGGGGGTCAGGGCATGTTTGTGTCTCCACAGGAGGCTCAGGGCTGTAGGACATGTGCGTGTCTCAGGAGGTCAGGGGCTGTAGGGCATGTGTGTGTACCTAGGGGGTCAGGGGCTGTAGGTCAGGCCAGGCATGTGTGTGTCTCTCAGGAGGTCAGAGCTGTATGGTGGAAGTATTTGTGTTCTCAGGGTCAGGCTGTAGGTCGTGATGTATGGCATGTGTGCCCATGGGGGTCAGGGGCTAGAGGGGCGGTGTACTCAGGGGGTCGGGCTGTAGGTCAGGCCAGAAAGGGCACCTAGGGGTCAGGCTGTAGGTCAGGCTGTAGGTCAGGGATGTATGGCATGTGTGTGTGTCCTCCAGGGTCAGGCTGTAGGCAGTCAGGCTGCAGGTCAGGCTGGGGTGTGCAGCCCAGGGGTCAGGGCTGTGGGGGCTGTAGGGCATGTGTGTACCCTGGGAGGTCAGGCTGTAGGGCAGGTGTGTGTGTACTCCTGGAGGTCAGGCTGTAGGGCATGTGTGTGTTCCCCAGGAGGTCAGGGGCTGAAGGGGCATGTGTGTCTCCCAGGATGTTGAAGCTGTAGGGTGTGTGTTCTCAGAGGTCAGGGGTTGTAGGGGATGTGTGTGTGTTCTCAGGAGGTCAGGCTGTAGGGGCATGTGTTCCCAGATGTCAGGCTGTAGGGCAAGTGTGTTCTCAGGAGGTCAGGCTGTAGGGCATGTGTGTGTGTCTCCCCAGAGGTCAGGACTGTAGGCATGTTTTTGTCCCCAGGATGCCTGGGCTGTAGGGCATGTGTGTGTGTGTCCCCAGGAAGCCATGGCTGCAGGGGCATGTGTGTGTGTCCCCTATGAGTTCAGGCTGTAGGGCATGCTTGTCCCCCAGGAGGTCAGGGGCTGTAGGGCATGTGTGTGTGTGCTCCCCAGGAGGTCAGGGCTGTAGGGCATGTGTGTGTGTGCCCCCAGGGCGTCAGGGCTGTAGGGCATGTGTGTGTGTGCCCTGTGGGCTCAGGGCTGTAGGGCATGTGTGTGTGAGGTCAGAGCTGTAGGGCATATTTGTAGCCCCAGAGGGGTCAGGCATGCTTGTGTCTCCCAGAGTGTCAGGCTGTTTAAGGAACTCTGTGAGGTCAGAGCCAGGGCATATTTGTGAAACCCCCAGGGGTCAGGGCTTGCAGGTCAGGATGTAGCATGTGTGAACTTCAGGGGTCAGGGCTGTAGGGCGTGTGTGTGTGTGTCCCCAGGCGTCAGGGCTGCAGGTCAGGGGATGTAGGGCATGTGTGTGTGTCTCTGTGGGCGTCAGGCTGTGTGTGTACCCCAGGGGTTAGGTTGCAGGTCAGGCTGTAGGCAGCGTGTGCCCCCGGGGAGGCCGTGGGCTGCAGAGCATGTGTGTGTCTCCCAGGAGGTCAGGCTGTAGGGCATGTGTGTGGCCCCCGGGATGTCAGGGCTGCAGGGCATGTGTGTGTCTCTGTGAGGTCAGGGCTGTAGGGCATGTGTGTGTGTGTCTCTGACGTCAGGCTGTAGGGCATTCTGTGTGTGTTCTCAGGGGTCAGCTGTAGGCGTGTGCCTCAGGAGGTCAGGCTGTAGGGCATGCCTGCCCCCAGATGTCAGGCTGCAGGGCATGTGTGTGCCCCAGGAGGTCAGGCTGTAGGGCATGTCAAAAAACGAGATCTAGGCTGTAGGGCATGTGTGTGTGTGTTCTCAGAGGGTCCGGGCCGTAGGGCAATGTGTGTGTGTGACGTTCCCCAGGAGGTCAAAGCTGTAGGGCATGTGTGTGTGAGATATTCCCCAGGAGGTCAGGCTGGGGCATGTATGCTTGTCTCTGTGAGTGTTAGTTGTAGGGCATGTGTGTGTGTGTGTCTCCTGGTGAGATCAGGCAGCAGGGCATGCTTGTGTCCCCCAGGAGATCAGTGCTGTAGGGCATGCGTGTGTGCATGCCCCAGGAGTGTCAAGACTGTAGGGCGTGTGTGTTTCAGAGTGTCAGGCTGTAGGCATTGGGTGTGCTCCCAGAGATCAGGCGGTAGGGCATGTGTGTGTGTGCCCCCAGGAGACTGTGGCTGTAGGGCATGTGTGTAACCCCGGGAGGTCAGGGTTGCAATATTTGTGTGTTCCCAGAAGGTCAGAGCTGTAGGCATATTTGTAGCCCCAGGGGTCAGGGCTGCAGGTCAAAGATGGTACACAAAAGGCGTCGAGGGCTAGGGTTGTAGGGAGTGTGTGTGAGCCCAGGGGTCAGGCTGTAGGTCAGGATGGAAGCATAATAATAATAATAATAATAATACTCAACGGTTTATTGAAAGAGCTAAGCAGCCAGAAGGCCGAAAATATACAGTTACATATTAGGAATGTGTTTCGAATTACAAATAATATACAAGTAACATACTGATACAAATAAGATATAGGTCATCTAGATGGGGAAAGCTCAAAACTACAAAGTTCATTTCAACATAGTGACAGTGTGCGAGTAGTGTTACTGGGAGTGAATAAGGACTGATGACACAAGTTATTGATACTCTTACAATGGTTGGGACTGGGCTGCCTTGTAAGTGATCAGTTCCAGTAATGGAAGGATGCGGTTGTGGTGTCGAAATGTTACCCCGGACAAGGGATTCTCAGGTAGTAGGATGGAGCCTCGAGGATGGTGCAGAAGCTTTCACCAAAATTTGCAGATGAGGTCGGTGATGGTCAAAGGAGAGTCGAGGTCAGTGTGTTGAGCGCTTGATATGTGGAGTAGGGAAGGAGAGAATTATCTTGCATGCCCCTCTTTGCACTTTTTCTAGGTAAGCTTACGTTGTGTGGCATTAGAGTGAAGACTAGTGGGGTGGAAGTAGGTGAGTTTGGGAAGTATGAATGTTAAACACTCGAGGAGCTGGGTGCAGAATGAGGGACTTGAGTCGGGAGGAGGTGGAGACGGGAAACCAGAGATGGACACTACTGACGTGTGGTTTACTTGTTGTTTGCAGACGCTGAGAGCTGTGAATTTCACAACCTGGAGTGTGTTTTACTTCCAGAGTAATGGAAGGAGGGACAATGTCGGAGGAAAGGATGTGCATACCATGGTTTTGGTGAAGTGGTTGATGGTGACATGGTTGTTAGGCTCAGTTTTGGGAGACTGTTTCAATAAATTCTGAAGTAAGTATAGTTGGGAGCAGAATTGTTACTTGACCCAATGGTGGAGCCGTCGACATATTTCAGCGAAAGCGGGGGTTTCTTAGGGCACTGGCTGATGAGTTACAAGGAAGCAGAGTGTGTCTCTATCTTGGTGTTTTGGGGACGCTACAGGTGAGTGACTGAAAGGTGAGACAGCCTCGGAAGCGTACAAGGCTTGGCGTCGGTCACTGAGGAAGCTCTGTAAAGCTATGGCAAGATTTCTCTGAAGCCTGGAGAGTGTCAGTAGTTTTAAGTGATGACATATGGTGGGTCGACTAGTTCGAAATGCTTTAGTGAAATTACCGAAGGCGACAGCTGCAGACGTTTTTTTGCTTTTCGAGAGATGGCGGTATATGTAATGAGAAAGCGACAAGACAGTGAGTGGTGGGAGTGAAGCTTATGTTAAATTGCTGAGGGTTCACGACTCCTGCAACATCAGCACAAGCCCAAATGAAATCAACAAAACTTTCACAGATTGTGGGGCTGGGCATTGGGGTGATTGCAATAGGCTCGGAAGCTGACGGGCGATTGTGGGCTGGTTGGGACTGGGGTACTGGTGATACATAAGAGTGCCTTCCAGCTGGGAAGGGCATCTGCTTGACTGGAGAAAAGCATGATGATGTGACATAGTTTAGGCAAGCCTGGGGAGAACTTGAAGAGTTTCTTGGCTGGTAAGTCAATGGGGGTGGTAGAGTTGTTTTAATTTTAGGCTTGCCCATGTTTTGCTACTTCAAATTTCTACCGAGTCAGTGGGAAGGGGGCTGGTAGGTAAGCAGGAGAGTGGTTGTGTCAAGCTTTGTTGCCTGCAGCAGCAGTAGCGAAATGGTTATTTGTTTGCTCAGCTGCGTCAACACAGTGAGATGGCTAAGGAAGGAGGGGTGTGTCTTATTGTTTAGTCCACAGAAAGCCCTTAGCTACCACACCACTGACCGGATGGTGTGCTCAGGTGTTGCAATTTGCTGGGTAGTGACCCTTTGCAGTGCGTATTTCTGCGGATGACCTTGCTCCGAAGGACCCAGCAGATGTGGTCATTGAGATGAAAGGCTTTGTCTCTGTTGCATGTTTTGACATCTGGAGGTGTGATTCAGGCAAGCCAAAGGGTGAGACCTGGACGAACTCGGGGAAGGTGAGCCTGTGGTGGTGTTGGTACAAGTCAGGGGATGGTGAACTATCCACTGTGTGTGTCCCCCAGGGGTCAGGGCTGTGGGTCAGGGCTGGGGCATGTTTGTGTCCCCCAGGATGTCAGGGCTGTAGGACATGTGTGTGTGTGTGTGTCCCTTGAGGGGTCAGGCTGTAGGGCATGTGTGTGTGTGTGTGTGTGTGTGTCCCCAGGGTCAGGGCTGTGGGGCATGTGTGTCCCCAGGGTCAGGGTGTGGGACATGTGTGTGTGTCCCCAGGTCAGGGCTGTAGGGCATGTGTGTGTCCTCCAGGAGGTCAGGGCTGTAGGGCATGTGTGTCCCCCAGGATGTTAGGGGCTGTATGGCGTGTGTGTGTCCCCAGGATGTCAGGGCTGTAGGGCATGTGTGTGTGTGTGTCCCTCAGGGGTCAGGGCTGTGGGGCATGTTTGTGTCCCCAGGAGGTCAGGGCTGTGAGGGCACGTGTATTATCCCAGGGGGTCAGGGCTGTAGGGCATGTTTGTCTACCCCCAAGATGTCAGGGCTGCAGGGCATGTATGTTGTGTCCCCAGGGTCAGGGCTGTAGGGCATGTTTGTGTCCCCCAGGATGTCAGGGCTGTAGGTCAGTGTGTGTGTCCCCAGTGGGTCAGGGCTGTAGGGCATGTGTGTTGTGTCCCCAAGGGGTCAGGGCTGTAGGGCATGTGTGTATGTCCCCAGGGGTGGGGCTGTGGGCATGTGTGTGTGTCCCCCAGGAGGTCAGGGCTCTAGGGCATGTGTGTGTTCCCACAGGAGGTCAGGGCTGTAGGGCATGATTGTGTCCGCCAGCAGGTCAGGAGGTCAGGGATGTAGAACATGTGGGTGTGCCCGGGGGGTAAGGGCTGTAGGTCATGTGTGTGTCCCCTGGGGTCAGAGCTGTAGGGCATGTGTGTGTGCCCCATTGGTTCGTGCTGTAGGGCATGTGTGTGTCCCTAGGGGTGGGCTGTATGTATGTCCCCAGGGGCAGGGGCTATAGGGCATGTGTGTGTGCCCCAGGGGATCAGGGCTGCAGGACATGTGTGTGCCCCCAGGGTCAGGCTGTGGGGCATGTGTCCCAGGAGGTCAGGGCTGTAGGGCATGTGTGTTCCACAGGAGGTCAGGGCTGGGGCATGTGTGTGTTCCCACAGGGGGTCAGGGCTGTGGAGGGCATGTGTGTGTGTGTCCCCAGTGGGTCAGGGCTGGGACATGTGTGTCTTTCAGGGGTCAGGGCTGTAGGTCAGGGATGTGGGGCATGTGTGTGTCCCCAGGGGATCAGGGCTGCAGGACATGTGTGTGTGTCCCCAGGGGTCAGGGCTGTGGGGCATGTGTGCCCAGGAGGTCAGGCAGGGCGTGTGTGCAGGAGGTCAGGGTAGGGCATGTGTTTCCCCACACGGGGTCAGGGCTGTAGGGCATGTGTGTGTGTCCCCAGGGATCAGGCTGCAGACATGTGTGTGTGTGTGTGCCCCCAGGGGTCAGTGTGGGGCATGTGTGTTGGGAGGTCAGGGCTGTGGGGCATGTGTGTGTTCACAGAGGTCAGGGCTGTAGGGCATGTGTGTTCACAGGGGGTCAGGGGCTGTAGGGCATGTGTGTGTGTGTCTCATGGGTCAGGCTGCAGGATGTGTGTCTTTCAGGGGTCAGGGCTGTAGGTCAGGGATGTAGGCATGTGTGTGTCCCCCAGGGTCAGGGCTGTAGGGCGTGTTTGTCTCCCCCAAGATGTCAGGCTGCAGGGGCATGTATGTGTCCCCAGGGGTCAGGGCTGTAGGTCAGGGCTGTGGAGTCAGGATGTGTGGCATGTGTGTGTCCTCAGGGGTCAGGGCTGTGGGCGTGTGTGTTGTCCCCAGGGGTCAGGGCTGTGGGGTCAGGGCTGTAGGGGTGTGTCCCCCAGGGGTCAGGGCTGTGGGTCAGGGCTGTAGGGCATGTGTGTGTACCCCTGGAGGTCAGGGCCTGTGGGGCATGTGTGTGTGCTCCTGGAGTCAGGGCTGTAGGGCATGTGTGTGTGTGTCCCCAGGAGGTCAGGGCTGAAGAGGCATGTGTGTCCCCCAGGATGTCAGGGCTGTAGGGCTGTGTCCCCCAGGATTAGGGCTGTAGGGCATGTGTGTGTCCCCCAGGAGGTCAGGGCTGTGGGCATGTGTCTCCCCAGGATGTCGGGCTGTAGGGGCATATGTGTACCCCAGGTCAGGGCTGTAGGGCTGTGTGTGTGTGTCCCCAGGAGGTCAGGACTGTAGGATGTTTTGTCCCCAGGATGTCAGGGCTGGGGCAGTGTGTGTGTGTCCCCAGGAAGTCAAGGCTGAGGCATGTGTGTGTGTCCCCAGGTTCAGGGCTGTGGGGCATGTTTTTGTCCCCAGGAGGTCAGGGCTGTAGGGCATGTGTGTGTGTCCCCCCAGGGGTCAGGGCTGTGGGGCATGTGTGTGCCCAGGGCGTCAGGGCTGTAGGGCATGTGTGTGTGTGTCCCCAGGGCTCAGGGCTGTAGGGCATGTGTGTGTTCAGGAGGTCAGAGCTGTAGGGGCATATTTGTATCTCCCAGAGGGTCAGGGCATGTTGTCCCCTAGGAGGTCAGGGCTGTCGGACATGTGTGTGTCCCCAGGAGGTCAGAGCTGTGGCATATTGTGTCCCCAGGGGTCAGGGCTGTAGGTCAGGGATGTAGGGCATGTGTGTGTCCCCCAGGGGTCAGGGCTGTAGGGCGTGTGTGTGCCCCAGGGCCAGGGCTGTAGGTCAGGGGATGGGGCATGTGTGTGTCCCCCAGGGCGTCAGGGCTGTAGGGCGTGTGTGTGTCCCCAGGGGTTAGGGTTGTAGGTCAGGGCTGTAGGGCATGTGTGTCCCCGGAGGTCAGGGCTGCAGAGCATGTGTGTGTCCCCAGGAGGTCAGGGCTGTGGGGCATGTGTGTTCCCCTGGATGTCAGGGCTGGGGCATGTGTGTGTCCCCAGGAGGTCAGGGCTGTAGGGCATGTGTGTGTGTGTCCCCTGGATGTCAGGGCTGTAGGGCATCTGTGTGTGTCTCCCCTAGGTCAGGGCTGTAGGGCATGTGTGTGTGTCCCCCAGGAGGTCAGGGCTGTGGGCATGTCTGTCCCCAGGATGTCAGGGCTGTGAGGGCATGTGTGTGTCCCCAGGAGGTCAGGGCTGTGAGGGCATGTTTGTGTACCCAGGAGATCTGGGCTGTAGGGCATGTGTGTGTGTTTCCCCCAGGAGGTCAGGCTGTATGTGTGGGAGGTCAAGCTGTGGGCATGTGTGTGTGTCCCCAGGAGGTCAGGGCTGTAGGGCATGTGTTTGTCCCCAGGAGTTAGGGTTGGGGCATGTGTGTGTGTTCCCCCAGGAGATCAGGGCAGTAGGGCATGTTTGTGTCCCCAGGAGATCAGTTAGGGCATGCGTGTGTGTTGTCCCAGGAGGTCAAGACTGTAGGGCGTGTGTGTGTGTCCCCCAGGAGGTCAGGGCTGTAGGGCATTGTGTGTGTCCCCAGGAGATCAGGGCGGTAGGGCATGTGTGTGTGTGTCCCCCAGGAGATCAGGGCTGTAGGGCATGTGTGTGTTCCCCGGGAGGTCAGGGCTGTAAGTCATTTGTGTGTCTCCCAGAAGGTCAGAGCTGTAGGGCATATTTGTGTCCCCAGGGTCAGGGCTGTAGGTCAAAGATGTAGGGCATGTGTGTGTCGCCGAGGGGGTCAGGGCTGTAGAGGTGTGTGTGTCCCAGGGGTCAGGGCTGTAGGTCAGGGATGTAGGGCATAATAATAATAATAATAATAATAATTAACGGTTTATTGAAAGAAGCAGCCAGAAGGCTGAAAATATACAGTTACATATTTGGGGAATGGGTTTCAATTACAAATAATATACAAGTAACATAATTGATACAAATAAGATATATAATAACTAGATGGGGAAAAACTCAACTACAGTTCATTTCAATGACAGTGCAAGGAGTAGTGTTTCACTGAGGTGACACTGATTTATTACAAGTTATTGATAATTTTACAATGGTTGGGACTGGGCTGTTCTTATAGCGATCAGTTCGTGCGTATGGGCTGGATGCGGTTGTGGTGTCGAACAGCAATTCTCGGACAAGGGATCTCAGGTGGTAGTAGGGATGGTGTCGAGGATGGTGTAGAACTTCTTACAAATTTGCAGATGAGGTCGTGGTGATGGTCAGTGAGAGTCGAGAGGGTCAGTGTGTTGAGCGCTTTTGATATGTGGTGGAAGGGGAGATTATCTTGCATGCCCTCTTTTGCACTTCTAGAGTGTTGTGTGGCATTTAGGGAAGACTAGGTGGGGTGGCATAGGTGAGCTTGGGAAGTATGAATGTTGTATACACTGAGGAGCTCAGGTGCAGGAACTCGAGGGACTTGAGTCGGCGGAGGAGTGGAGACGGAAACTAGAGTTGACAATTTCACTGACGTGTGGTTTCCAATTTAGTTTGTTGTCTATGGTGACGCCGAGGGCTTCGTGGAATCTACAACCTGGGTGTGTTCGGACCTAGAGTAATGGAAGGAGGTGGGACAATGTCAGAGGGTTGATGTATAACCATGGTCTTGGTATGGTTGATGGTGACATGGTTGTTGGTGGCGGTTTGGAGACTGTTCAATAAATCCTGAAGGCGGTATAGTTGGAGCAGAATTGTTGACGCTGATCCCAATGGTGGAGTCGTCGACATATTCCAGCGAGCGAGGGGGTTTTCTCTTAGGGCATCATTGAGGCATAAGGAAGCAGAGTGGTCCCATCTTGGTGCCTTGGGGACGCCACAGGTGAGTGACTGAAAGGTGGAAGACAGCCCTCGGAAGCGCAACAGCGTCGGTCACTGAGGAAGTCTGTAAGCCATGGTATAAGACTTTCCGAAGCCCGAGGTCATTACTGTTGATGATTATATTGTGGTCGACTAGTTCGAACGCTTTAGAATCAATGAAGGCGACAGCTACAGACGTTTTTGTTTCTCGAGATGGCGGTATATGTAATCGAGAAAGCTGACAAGACAGTGAGTGGTGGAGGAAGTTTTCATGTTGCCAATTGCTGAGGGTCTACGACTCCTGCAATAGCACTCGTGATCAGACACAAAACTTTCACAGATTAGGCTGGGTATTGGGGTGATTGCAATAGGTCGTAGCTGATTTAGGATTGTGGGCTGGTTGACTTGGGCACTGGTGATACATAAGAGGTCTCCAGTCAGCTGGGCATCTGCTTGACTGAGAAAAGCATTGATGATGGAGCAGGGGTTTAGCAAGCTCCGGGGAGAACTCTTGAAGAGTTTCATTGGTAAGTCAATGGGGGTGGTAGAGCGTTTTAATTTTAGTTTGTCCAGGCGTTTTGCTACTTCAAATTCTTCTACTGAGTCAGTGGAAGGGGGCTGGTAGGTGCAAGAGAGTGGTTGTGTCAAGCCGGGGAGCGTCTGGCATAGAGTAGGAAATGGTTATTTGTTTGCTCAGCTGCGTCAACATTAGTGAGATGGCTAAGGAAGGAGGGGGTGTGTCTTATTGTTTAGTCCACAGAGTTTTGCTTACCATACCATTGACTGATGTTGGTGTGCTTCAGGTGTTGTAATTTGGTTGTGTGGACTTTTGCAGTGCGTATTTCGCGGATGACTCGGTTCCGAAGGGACCTGTAGCAGATGTGGTCATTGAGATGAAAGGCTTTGTCTCTCTGTTGCATAAGTCTTTTGATCCGAGGTGTGATCCAGGCAAGTCAGCTGGGTGAGATCTGACGAACTTCTCGGGAAGAAGTGGTGGTGAGCTTCCGTGGTGGTGTTGGTATAATTTATCCATTTGGTTTCCACGTCATCCACGCTAAGTACTTCAGTCCAGGGATGGTGAACTATCCACTGTGTGTGTCCCCAGGGGTCAGGGCTGTAGGTCAGGGCTGTAGGGCATGTTTGTGTCCCCCAGGATGTCAGGGCTGTAGGACATGTGTGTGTGTGTGTGTGTCCCTTTGGGGTCAGGGCTGTAGGGCATGTGTGTGTGTGTGTGTGTGTGTATGCCCCAGGGGTCAGGGCTGTAGGGCATGTGTGTGTCTCCCAGGGGGTCAGGGTTGTAGGACATGTGTGTGTGTGTAGTGGGGTCAGGGCTGTAGGGCATGTGTGTGTGTCCTCCAGGAGGTCAGGGCTGTAGGGCATGTGTGTCCCCAGGATGTTAGGGCTGTATGGCGTGTGTGTGTCCCCCAGGATGTCAGGGCTGTAGGGCATGTGTGTGTGTGTGTCCTCAGGGGTCAGGGCTGTAGGGCATGTTTGTGTCCCCAGGAGGTCAGGGCTGTAGGGCACGTGTATTACCCCAGGGGTCAGGGCTGTAGGGCATGTTTGTCTACCCCAAGATGTCAGGGCTGCAGGGCATGTTAGCATTCCCCAGGGGTCAGGGCTGTAGGGCGTTTGTGTCCCCAGGATGTCAGGGCTGTAGGTCAAGTGTGTGTGTTCCCCAGTGGGTCAGGGCTGTAGGGCATGTGTGTGTGTCCCCAGTGGCCAGGCTGTAGGGCATGTGTGTGTCCCCCAGGGGTCAGGGCTGGGGCATGTGTGTGTGTCCCCAGGAGGTCAGGGCTCTAGGGCATGTGTGTTCCCCACAGGAGGTCAGGGCTGTAGGGCATGATTGTGTCCCGCCAGCGGGTCAGGCTGTAGGTCAGGGATGTAGAACATGTGGGTGTGCCCCAGGGGTAAGGCTGTAGGTCATGTGTGTGTCCCCTGGGGTCAGAGCTGTGGGCATGTGTGTGTGTTCCCATTGGTTCGTGCTGTAGGGCATGTGTGAGTGTCCCTAGGGGTCTGGCTGTAGGTCATGTTTGTCCCCAGGGTCAGGGCTATAGGGCATGTGTGTGTGTCCCCAGGATCAGGGCTGCAGGACATGTGTGTGTGTCCCCCAGGGGTCAGGGCTGTGGGCATGTGTGTGTCCCAGGAGGTCAGGGCTGTAGGGCATGTGTGTTCCCACAGGAGGTCAGGGCTGTAGGGCATGTGTGTGTTCCCACAGGGGGTCAGGGCTGTAGGGCATGTGTGTGTCCCCAGTGGGTCAGGGCTGCAGGACATGTGTGTCTTTCAGGGGTCAGGGCTGTAGGTCAGGGATGTGGCGTGTGTGCCCCCAGGGGTCAGGGCTGTAGGGCATGTTTGTCTACCCCAAGATGTCAGGCTGCAGGGCATGTATGTGTCCCCAGGGTCAGGGCTGTGGGGCATGTGTCTGCAGGTAGGCTGTCAGGGATGTAGAACATGTGGGTGTGCCCCAGGGGGGGGCTGTAGGTCATGTGTGTGTCCCTGGGGTCAGAGCTGTGGGCATGTGTGTGTGTTCCCCATTGGTTCGTGCTGTAGGGCATGTGTGAGTGTCCCTAGGGGTCAGGGCTGTAGGTCATGTGTGTTCCCAGGGGTCAGGGCTATAGGGCATGTGTGTGTCCCCAGGGGATCAGGGCTGCAGGACATGTGTGTGTCCCCAGGGATCAGGGCTGCAGGACATGTGTGTGTCCCCAGGGGTCAGGGGCTGTGGGGCATGTGTGTGTCCCAGGAGGTCAGGGCTGTAGGGCATGTGTGTGTTCCCACAGGTCAGGGCTGTAGGGCATGTGTGTGTTCCCACAGGGGTCAGGGCTTGGGCATGTGTGTGTGTCCCCCAGTGGGTCAGGGCTGCAGGACATGTGTGTTCTTTCAGGGTCAGGGCTGTAGGTCATGTGTTTGTCCCAGGAGGTCAGCGCTTAGGGCATGTGTGTGTCCCAGGGGCAGGCTGCTGGCATGTGTGTGTCCCCAGGAGGTCAGGGCTGTAGGGCATGTGTGTGTTCCCAATGGAGGTCAGGGTTGGGGCATGTGTGTCTGTCCCCCAGGGTCCAGGGCTGTAGGGCATGTGTGTGTGTGTGTGTGTGTGTGTGTGTGTGTGTTCCAAGAGGTCAGGTGTAGTTCATGTGTGTGTGTCCCAGAGTCAGGGCTGTAGGGCATAATCAAGATGATTAAAATGCTGAGCCAGGATATATTCCACCTAATAGACATCAAATTGGAGGATCTCTTTTTGGATCAAGCCCTACGATTCAATGATTAAGAATTATTCAGATAAATTGGTAGGAAAACAGTTTTTTAGCATGGATGGATGAGTAATGTCATAATGAGCCTATAGTATGTATAACTTAACAAAGGACAACTTGTCTTCCTCTTATTGACTCTATAGACACAGAATAAAAGACACACAACTGAATATCTGTTGAAATTAACTGAATGTGCTACAAAAAGTGTGAAATGGTGGATGCACAGTAGGCTGTGTAACAGATAATGCTGCTAATATGGCAAAATGAAAGTGAATTCGGACAAGATAAATCCATTGTAACAATATGGTTACTCTACACACCCTCAATTAAATTTAACTTCTAAGACCTGCAAATCAGAACATTAGGGCACATTACCAAATCATTTCAGTGCTTTAGAAATAATGCATCCCAGGATCATCTTTGTATGAAAGGCAGGAGAACAAATACTATTAATGCCATCAGATACACAATGGAATTTAGTGACATTGAATCTTATTAAAGAGCAGGAGACCCTTGTCCAAAGTGTGCAAAGAAAATGGTAAGACATTGGCAGAAAATTGAAAGAGAAGTTAATGATAAAGACGTAAAAAACTGCAGAAGACTATTTGGGGGCAAGCCTATTGCTTGTGGCATTGGGCTGTGTCAGAGAAAGAACATACCCTAAATATAAGTGGTACTGTAGAAATCTAGGTGGAGCTGAAAGCTGATATTAGGTGTTAACAGATAAGAGGATGTGGATGAATTTGGAAAAAAGAATCAAAATGCATTGACACCTGCCCATTTTCCAGCTAATGTAACAGTCTAGAATCCAGGGTATCAGATGGACATCAGCTCTGAGCAGCGGATATTGCAGAACAATGATGTGTGTCTTGAGTCTCTTCCACATTTCAATTCAACATTAATGTCTTCATGGAAGAAATGCACCATTAAAGGTCTATTTGGTAAAGATGGCAAACTCTCTCACCCTTGGTGGCGATATTTGCCAATGATATGACAGAAATGTAATGGATGTTCTGAAGCAATTATTTGGCTGTTGCATCATCAGCGGGGGTTGAAGAATTTTTCCTGGATTTGCACTCAGGTAAAGAAATTACTTGGACAGGAAGAAAACATCTAAACTTGTCACCAGTACCTGTAAGCATTTCAGTATTCAACTAAAGCTGTTTAAAATGTTTTGAACTATGTTTTTTATTTAGATAGAATGTTATTAATTATTGAGGTTATTACGGTAATTCTTAATATATAATCCTGCAAGTATGAAAATAAACATTGCCGAAGTATTATTTTTTTACAAAATAAAGATATTACATTGTTGACGGAAAGTTAAGTTATTAATTTTTGAACACTGGCAATCCTATAGAGCATTTATATTAAATTTCATTATACGTTTGGTTGTGCACTCAAATGTAAGATATATTTTGATTTCTTTTATTTACAAGGAATATTATTATGTTAAATTCCATTGGTACATCTACTGTAAATATCTTAATATAATTTGTATTTATTCCCAAATAAGCTTTGGTTTGAAAATACTGTTTTATGGTGTAAAATACTGGCTTAAATGCAAATTAAGTAAAAAAAATGAAAAAAAAAATCAGTTTAAATAAAAAAATC
>NW_024716421.1:0-84819 GCF_018991925.1 Homarus americanus | reverse complement strand
AGGTATAGTACCATAGTTCACAGTGGTATGTACCATAGTTCACTGGTGGTATAGTACGCAGTTGGGTAATTTATAAGTACCTGGATTCACTGGTGGTATAGTACCATAGTTTTACTGGTGGTATAGTACCATAGTTCACTGGTGAGTATAGTACCATAGTTCACTGGTGGTATAATTACCATGGATTCACGGTATATTGCCATAGTTCACTGGTGGTATAGTACCATATGGATTTCACTGGTGGTATATCGTACCATAGTTCACTAATTGGTATAGCACCATAATTTATAGTGGTATAGTACCGCGTTCACTAATTGGTACTTAGTACCGCGGTTTCACTAGGTATAGTGCCGTTCACTGGTGGTATAGTGCCATAGTTCACTGGTGGTATAGTACCATAGTTCACTTCGGTATAGTACCGCCGTTCTGGTGGTATAGTACCATAGTTCACTGGTGGTATAGTACATAGTTCACTGGTGGTATAGTACCATAGTTACTGGTGGTATAGTACCATAGTTCACTGGTGGTATAGTACCACTGGTTACTAATTGGTATAGTACCGCCGTTTACACTGGTGACATAATTTTCATAGTTCACTGGTGGTATAGTACCGCCAGTTCTACTGGTGGTATAAATTGCCATAGTTCACTGGTGGTATAATTACCATAGTTCACTGGTGGTATAGTACCATAGTTCACCTAATTAGGTATAGTACCATAGTTCACTGGTGGTATATAGCACCATAGTTCACTAATTGAGGTATAATTTTATCATGGTTACACTGAACAGTATAGTACCATAGTTCACCTGGTGGTATAATTACCATAGTTCACTGGTGGTATAGTACCAGTTACCTAATTGGTATAATTACCATAGTTCACTGGTGGTATAGTACCATGATTCACTGGAGGTATAGTACCATATTCGCAGGTAGTATAGTACCATAGTTCACTGGTGGTATAGTACCATAGTTCACTAGTGGTATAATTACCATAGTTCACTGGTGGTATAGTACCATAGTTCACTGGTGGTATAATTTTACCATAGTTCACTTTCAATTGGTATAGTACCATAGTTCATAATTGAGGTATAGTACCATAGTTCACTGGTGGTATAGTACACCATAGTTCACTGGTGGTATAGTACCATAGTTCACTCAATTGGTATAGTACCATAGTTCACTGTGGTGGTATAGTGCCATAGTTCATAAGGTATAGTACCATAGTTTACACTGTGGTGGTATAGCACCATAGTTCACTAGTGGTATAGTACATATTCACTGGTGGTATAGTACTTATAGTTCCATAGGAACATAATTACCATAGTTCACTGGGTGGTATAGTACCATAGTTCACTGGTGGTATAGTACCATAGTTCACTAGTGAGGTATAGTACCATAGTTCACTGGTGGTATAGTACCATAGTTCACTGGGAGGTATAGTACCATAGTTCACTGGTGGTATAGTACCATAGTTCACTGGTGGTATAGTACATAGTTCACTGGTGGTATAGTACCATAGTTCACTGGTGATAGTACCATAGTTCACTGTGGGTGGTATAATTGCCATAGTTCACTGGTGGTATAGTACCATATGGTTCTGGTGAGTATAATTACCATAATTTTAATTAGTATAATACCTTGGTTCCACTGGTGGTATGACGCCATAGTTCACCCTGGTATAGTACCATAGTTCACTGGAGACGCGTACCATAGTTCACTGGTGGTATAATTACCATAGTTCACTGGTGGTATGATACCATAGTTCACTGGTGGTATGTGCCGCCATTCACTGGAGTATAGTACCATAGTTCACTGGTGGTATAATTACCATAGTTCACTGGTGGTATAGTACCATAGTTCACTGGTAGAGTATATACGCAGTTCACTGGTGGTATAGTACCATAGTTCACTAATTGAGTACTTGACACCGCAGTTTCACTGGTGGTATAGTACCATAGTTCACCTGGTGGTATATGGCACCATAGTTCACTGGTGGTATAGTACATAGTTCACTGGTGGTATAGTACCATAGTTCACTGGTGAGTATATAGTACCATAGTTCACTGGTGGTATAGTACCATAGTTCACTAATTGGTACTTGTACGCAGTTGCTAATTGGTATAGTACCGCATAGTTCTCAGTGTGGTATAGTACCATAGTTCACTGTTGGTATAGTACCATAGTTCACTGGAGGTATAGTACCATAGTTCACTGGTGGTATAGTACCATAGTTACTGGTATAGTACCATAGTTCACTGTTGGTATAATTACCATAGTTCACTGGTGGTATAGTACCATAGTTCACTGGTGGTATAGTACCATAGTTCACTGGTGGTATAGTACCATAGTTCACTGAGTGGTATAGCACCATAGTTCACTGGTGGTATAGTACCATAGTTCACTGGTGGTATAATTACCATAGTTCACTGGTGGTATAATTACCATAGTTCACTGGGCGGTATAGTACCATAGTTCACTGGTGAGGTATAGTACCATAGTTCACTGGAGGTAGTACCATAGTTCACTGGTGGTATAGTACCATAGTTCACTGGTGGTATAGTACCATAGTTCACTGGTGGTATAGTACCGCGGTTCACTGGGCGGTATAGTACCATAGTTCACTGGTGGTATAATTGCCATAGTTCACTGGTGGTATAGTACCATAGTTCACTGTGGTATATAGTACCATAGTTCGCACAATTGGTATAGTACCATAGTTCACTGGTGGTATAGTACCATAGTTCACTGGTGGTATAGTACCATAGTTCACCTGTTGAGCATGGCCCATAGTTCACTATTGGTATAAATACCATAGTTTCACTGGAAGTATAAGTACATAGTTCACTGGTGGTATAGTGCCATAGTTCACACTGGTGGTATAGTACCATAGTTCACTGGTATAGTACCATAGTTCACTGTGGTATAGTACCATAGTTCACTGGAGGTATAGTACCATAGTTCACTGGTGGTATAGTACCATAGTTCACACTGGAAGGGTATAGTACCATAGTTCACTGGTGGTATAATTGCCATAGTTCACCTGGTGAGGTATAGTACCATAGTTCACTGGGTGGTATAGTACCATAGTTCACTGGTGAGGTATAATGCCATAGTTCACTGGTGGTATAGCACCATAGTTCACTGGTGGTGTATAGTACCATAGTTCACTGGTGGTATAGTACCATAGTTCACTGGTGGTCAGTACCATAGTTCACTAATTGGTATAGTACCATAGTTCACTGGTGGTATAGTACCATAGTTCACTGGTGGTATAGTACCATAGTTCACTGTAGGTGGTATAATTACCATAGTTCACTGGAGTGGTATAGTGCCATAGTTCACTGGTGTGGTATAGTACCATAGTTCACTAGTGAGGTATAGCACCATATAGTTCACTGGTGGTATAGTACCATGGTTCACTGTTGGTATAGTGCCATAGTTCACTAATTGGTATAATTACCATAAGTTCACTGGTATAGTACCATAGTTCACTGGTGGTATAGTACCATAGTTCACCAGTGAAATTATAGCACCATAGTTCACTAGTGGTATAGTACCATAGTTCACACAATTGGTATAGTACCATAGTTCACTGGTGGTATAATTACCATAGTTCACTGTATAGTACCATAGTTCACTACAATTGGTATAGTAGTACATAGTTCACTGGTATAGTACCATAGTTCACTGGAGTACTCATTACCATAGTTCACTGGTGGTATAGTACCATAGTTCACTGGTGGTATAGTACCATAGTTCACTGGTGGTATAGTACCATAGTTCACTGGTGGTATAGTACCATAGTTCACTGGTGGTATAGTACCATAGTTCACTAATTGGTATAGTACCATAGTTCACTGGTGGTATAGTACATAGTTCACTATTGGTATAGTACCGCATGATTTCACTGGAGGTATAGTACCATAGTTCACTGGTGGTATAGTACCATAGTTCACTGGTGGTGTAGTACCATAGTTCACTGGTGGTATAGTACCATAGTTCACTGGAGGTATAGTACCATATTTCACTGGTGGTATAGTACCATAGTTCACTGGTGATATAGTACCATAGTTCACTGGTGGTATAGTACCATAGTTCACTGGTGGTATAGTACCATAGTTCACTGGAGGTGTAGTACCATAGTTCACTTGTGGTATAGTACCATAGTTCACTGGAGGTGCAGTACCATAGTTCACTGGTGGTATAGTACCATAGTTCACTGGTGATATAGTACCATAGTTCACTGGTGGTATAGTACCATAGTTCACTGGAGGTATAGTACCATAGTTCACTGGTGGTATAGTACCATAGTTCACTGGGAGGTATAGTACCATAGTTCACTGGTGGTATAGTACCATAGTTTCACTGGTGGTATAGTACCATAGTTCACTGGTGGTATAGTACCATAGTTCACTGGTGGTATAGTACCATACTTCCACTGGTTTAGTTCACTGGTATAGTACCAGTACTTCACTAGTTCACTGGTGGTATAGTACCATAGTTCACTGGAGGTATAGTACCATAGTTCACTGGTGGTATAGTACCATAGTTCACTGGTGTATAGTACCATAGTTCATAGTTCCGGATAGTTCACTGGTGGTACCATAGTTCACTGGTGGTATATTCCATAGTTCACTGGTGGTGTAGTATCATAGTTCACTGGGCGGTATAGTACCATAGTTCACTGGGAGGGTATAGTACCATAGTTCACTGGTGGTATAATTACCATAGTTCACTGGTGGTATAGTACCATAGTTCACCTGGTGGTGTAGTACCGTTCACTGGTGGTGTAGTACCGCTAGTTCACTGGTGGTATAGTACCATAGTTCACCTGGTGGTATAATTGCCATAGTTCACCTGGTGGTATAGTACCATAGTTCACTGGGCGGTATAGTACCATAGTTCACTGGGAGGTATAGTACCATAGTTCACTGGTGGTATAGTACCATAGTTCACTGGAGGTATAGTACCATAGTTCACTGGAGGTATAGTACCATAGTTCACTGGTGATATAGTACCATACTTCTCTGGTGGTATAGTACCATAGTTCACTGGTGGTATAGTACCATAGTTCACTGGTGATATAGTACCATACTTCTCTGGTGGTATAGTACCATAGTTCACTGGTGGTATAGTACCATAGTTCACTGGTGGTATAGTACCATAGTTCACTGGAAGGTAGAGTACCATAGTTCACTGGTGGTATAGTACCATAGTTCACTGGAAGGTAGAGTACCATAGTTCACTGGGAGGTATAGTACCATAGTTCACTGGTGGTATAGTACCATAGTTCACTGGTGATATAGTACCATAGTTCACTGGTGGTACCAGTACCATAGTTTACTGGTGGTATAGTACCATAGTTCACTGGTGGTATAGTACCATAGTTCACTGGTGGTATAGTACCGCGTTCACTGGTGGTATAATTGCCGTTTGCTGGTGGTATAATTACCATAGTTCACTGGCGGTATAGTACCATGGTTCACTGGTGATATGACGCATAGTTCACTGGTGGTATAGTACCCATAGTTCACTGGTGGTACTCATTTTGCCGTTCACTGGCGGTATAGTACACCATAGTTCACTGGTGGTATAGTACCATAGTTCACTGGTGGTATAGTACCATAGTTCACTGGTGGTATAGTACCATAGTTCACTGGTGTGCGTACCATAGTTCACAATTCGGTATAGTACCATAGTTCACTGGTGGTATAGTACCATAGTTCACTGATGGTATAATTACCATAGTTCACTGGTGGGTTTGGCGATTGGGTGGTGGCGGTTTGGCGGGTTGTGGTGCGTGGTTTAGCGCGGTTGATCATAGTACCATAGTTCACTGGTGGTATAGTACCATAGTTCACTGGTGGTATAGTACCATAGTTCACTGGTATTTATAATTACCATAGTTCACTGGTGGTATAGTACCATAGTTCACTGGTGGTATAGTACCATAGTTCCACTAATTGGTATAGTACCATAGTTCGCACAATTGGTATAGTACCATAGTTCACTGGCGGTATAGTACCATAGTTCACTGGAGGCATAGTACCATAGTTCACTGGTGGTATAGCACCATAGTTTCACTGGTGGTATAGTACCATATTCACTGGTGGTATAGTACCATAGTTCACTGGTGGTATAGTACCATAGTTCACTGGTGGTATAGTACCATAGTTCACTGGTGGTATAGTGCCATAGTTCACTGGTGGTATAGCACCATAGTTCACTGGTGGTATAGTACCATAGTTCACCTGAGTAGTATAGTACCATAGTTCACTGGTGGTATAGTACCATAGTTCACTGGTGGTATAGTACCATAGTTCACTGGTGGTATAGTACATAGTTCACTAATTGGTATATAATTACCATATAGTTCACTGGTGGTATAGTACCATAGTTCACTGGTGGTATAGTACCGCCACTGGAGGTATATTACATAGTTCACTGGTGGTATAGTACCATAGTTCACTGGTGGTATAGTACCATAGTTCACTGGTGGTATATTCCTGCCGTTCACTGGTGGTATAGTACCATAGTTCACTGGTGGTATTGCCATAGTTCACTGGTGGTAGCAGTACCATAGTTGCTGGTGACATAATTGCCATAGTTCACTGGTGGTATAGTACCATAGTTCACTGGTGGTATAATTACCATAATGCACTGGAGGTATAATTACCATAGTTCACTGGTGGTATAGTACCATAGTTCACTGGTGGTATAGTACCGCCACTTCACTGGTGGTATAGTACCATAGTTCACTGGAAATTATGGTACCATAGTTCACTGGGTATAGTACCATAGTTCACTGGTGGTATAGCACCATAGTTCACTGGTGGAGTATAATTGCCATAGTTCACTGGTGAGTAATTGCCATAGTTCACTGGTGGTATAGTACCATAGTTCACTGGTGGTATATAGTACCATGATTCACTGGTGGTATAGTACCATATAGTTCACTGGTGGTATAGTACCATAGTTTCACTGGTGGTATAGTACCATAGTTCACTGGCGGTATAGTACCATAGTTCACTGGAGGTATAGTACCATAGTTTCACTGGGTGAGTATAGTACCATAGTTCACTGGTGGTATAGTACCATAGTTCACTGGTGGTATAGCACCATAGTTCACCTAATTATTATAGTACCATAGTTCACTGGTGGTATAGTACCATAGTTCACTGGTGGTATAGTACCATAGTTCACTGGTGGTATAATTACCATAGTTCACTAATTGGTATAATTACCATAGTTCACTGGTGGTATAGTACCATGGATTCACTGGTGGTATAATTACCATAGTTCACTGGTGGTATAATTGCCGCAGTTCACTGGTGGTATAGTACCATGGATTCACTGGTGAGTATAGTACCATAGTTCACTGGTGGTATAATTACCGTAGTTCACTGAATAATTTACCATAGTTCACTGGTGGTATAGTACCATAGTTCACTGGTGGTATAGTACCATAGTTCACTGGTGGTATAATTGCCATAGTTCACTGGTGGTATAATTACCATAGTTCACTGGTGGTATAGTACCATAGTTCACTGGTGAGGTATAGTACCATACCTGGAGGTATAGTACCATAGTTCACTGGTGGTATAGTACCATAGTTCACTGGTGGTATAATTGCCATAGTTCACTGGTGGTATAGTACCATAGTTCACTGGAGGTATAGTACCATAGTTCACTGGTATAATAGTACCATAGTTCACTGGTGGTATAATTACCATAGTTCACTGGTGGTATAGTACCATAGTTCGCAGTGGTATAGTACCATAGTTCACTGGGAGGTATAGTACCATAGTTCACTGGTGGTATAGTACCATGGATTCACTGGTGGTATAGCACCATAATTCACTGGGAGGTATAGTACCATAGTTCACTGGTGGTATAATTACCATAGTTCACTGGTGGTATAGTACCATAGTTCACTGGTGGTATAATAGTACCATAGTTCACTGTATAATTACCATAGTTCACTGGTGGTATAGTACCATAGTTCACTGGTGGTATAGTACCATAGTTCACTGGTGGTATAGTACCATAGTTCACTGGTGGTATAGTACCACCATAGATTCACTGGGAATTATAGTACCATAGTTCACTGGTGGTATAATTACCATAGTTCACTGGTGGTATAGTACCATAGTTCACTGGTGGTATAAGCACCATAGTTCACTGGTGGTATAGTACCATAGTTCACTGGTGGTATAGTACCATAGTTCACTGGTGGTATGTATCATAGTTCACTGGTGGTATAGTGCCATGGTTCACTGGTGGTATAGTACCATAGTTCACTGGTGGTATAGTACCATAGTTCACTGGAGGTATAGTACCATAGTTCACTGGTGGTATAGTACCATAGTTCACTGGTAATTTTATAATTATCATAGTTCACTGGTGGTATAATTGCCATAGTTCACTGGGAGGTATAGTACCATAGTTCACTGGAGTATAGTACCATAGTTCTGGTGGTATAGTACCATAGTTCACTGTGGTATAGTACCATAGTTCACTGGGAATTATAGTACCATAGTTTCACTGGTGTACCATAGTTCACTGGTGGTATAGTACCATAGTTTGCACATACAATTGAGTATAGTACCATAGTTCACTGGTGGTATAATTACCATAATAGTTCACTGGTGGTATGATACCATAGTTCACTGTGGTATAGTACCATAGTTCACTGGTGGTATAGTACCATAGTTCACTGGTAGTATAGTACCATAGTTCACTGGTGGTATAGTACCGCATAGTTCACTGGGAGTATAGTACCATAGTTCACCGGAGGTGTTATGTAGTACCGTTCACTGGAGGTATAGCACCATAGTTCACTGGTGGTATAGTACCATAGTTCACTGGTGGTATAGTACCATAGTTCACTGGTGGTATGTATCATAGTTCACTGGTGGTATAATTGCCATAGTTCACTAAGATATAGTACCATAGTTCACTGGTGGTATAGTACCATAGTTCACTGGTAATTTAGCATAGCACCATAGTTCACTGGTGGTATAGTACCATAGTTCACTAGGTATAGTACCATAGTTCACTGGTGGTATAGTACCATAGTTCACTGGTGGTATAGTACCATAGTTCACTGGTGGTATAGCACCGCAGTTCACTAATTAGAGTATAAGTACCATAGTTCGCACAAGTGGTATAAGTACCATAGTTCACTTCAATTGGTATAGTACCATAGTTCACTGTTAGTATAATTACCATAGTTCACTGGAGGTATAATTACCATATGGATTCACTGGTGATATAGTACCATAGTTCACACTGGTGGTATAGCACCATAGTTCTGACGGTATAGTACCATAGTTCACTGGTGAGGTATAGTGCATAGTTCACTGGTGGTATAGTACCATAGTTCACTGGTATAGTACCATAGTTCACTGGTGGTATAGTACCGCCAGTTCACTGGTGGTATAGTACCATAGTTCACTGGTGGTATGAGTACCATAGTTCACTGGTGGTATATACCATAGTTCACTGTTGGTATAGTACCATAGTTCACTGGTGGTATAGTACGCAGTTCACTGGAGGTATAGTACCATGAGTTCACTGGTGGTATAGTACCATAGTTCACTGGTGGTAGTACCATAGTTCACTGGAGGTATAGTACATAGTTCACTGATGGTATAGTACCATAGTTCACTGGTGGTATAGTACCATAGTTCACTGATGGTAGTACATAGTTCACTGGTGGTATAGTACCATGAGTTCACTGGTGGTATAATTACCATAATAGTTCACTGGTAGTATATTACCATAGTTCACTGGTGGTGTTATGGTACCATAGTTCACTGGTGGTATAGTACCATAATAGTTCACTGATGGTATAGTACCATAGTTCACTTTCAGTGACAATTGCCATAGTTCACTGGGAGGTATGACACCATAGTTCACTGGTGGTATAATTACCATAAGTTCACTGGAGGTATAATACCATAGTTCACTGGTGGTATAATTACCATAGTTCACTGGGAGGTATAAGTACCATAGTAGTTCACTGGTGGTATAGTACCATAGTTCACTGGTGGTATAGTACCATAGTTCACTGGTGGTGTAGTACCATAGTTCACTGGTGGTATAGTACCATGATTCACTGGTGGTATATTTACCATAGTTCTAGTGGTATAATTGCCATAGTTCACTGGTGGTATAGTACCATAGTTCACTGGTGGTATAGTACCATAGTTCACTGGTGTTGCCAGTACCATAGTTCACTGGTGGTATAGTACCATAGTTCACTGGTGGTACTTAGTACCATAGTTCACTGGTGGTATAGTACCATAGTTCACTGGTGAGGTATAGTACCATAGTTCAATGGTGGTATAATTACCATAGTTCACTGGTGGTATAATTACATAGTTCACTAATTGGTATAGTACCATAGTTCACTGGTGGTATAGTACCATAGTTCACTAGTGGTATAATTACCATAGTTCACTGGTGGTATAGTACCATAGTTCACTGGTGGTATTGTACCATAGTTCACTGGTGGTATATTTTGCATACTTCACTGGGAGGTATATAGTACCGTAGTTCACTGGTGGTATAGTACCATAGTTCACTGGTGGTATAGTACCATAGTTCACTGGTGGTATAGTACCATACTTCACTGGGAGGTATAAATACCATGATTCACTGGTGGTATAGTACCATAGTTCACTGAGTGGTAGTACCATAGTTCATAATTGGTATTATTACCATAGTTCACTAGTGGTATAGTACATAGTTCACTAGGAGGTTTAGTACCATAGTTCACTGGTGGTGTAGTACCATAATTCACTGGTGAGTATAGTACCACTAGTTCACTGGTATTGATGTACCATAGTTCACTAGTGGTATAATTACCATAGTTCACTGGTGGTATAGTACCATACTTCACTGGGGTATAGTACCATAGTTCACTGGTGGTATAGTACCGTTTGCTGGTGGTATAGTACCATGGTTCACTGGTGGTATTGTACCATAGTTCACTGGTGGTATAATTTGCCATAGTTCACACAGTGGTATAGTACCATATACTTCACTGGGAGGTATAGTACCATAGTTCACTGGTGGTATAGTACCAGTTCACTGGGAGTATAGTACCATAGTTCACTGGGAGGTATAATTGCCATAGTTCACTGTTATAATTGCCATAGTTCACTGGTGGTATAGTACCATAGTTCACTGGAGGTATAGTACCATAGTTCACTGGGAGGTATAGTACCATAGTTCACTGGGAGGTATAGTACCATAGTTCACTGATGGTATAGTACCATAGTTCACTGGGAGGTATAATTACCATAGCTACCACTGGGGAGGTATGAAATTGCCATAGTTCACTGGTGGTATAATTACCATAGTTCACTGGAGGTATAGTACCATAATAGTTCACTGGGAGGTATAGTACCATATTTCACTGGGAGGTATAGTACCATAGTTCACTGATGGTATAATTACCATAGTTCCACTGGTGGTATAGTACCATGGATTTACTGGCGGTATAGTACATAGTTCACTGGGAGGTATAGTACCATAGTTCACTGATGGTATAGTACCATAGTTCACTGATGGTATAGTACCATAGTTCACTGGTGGTATAGTACCATAATAGTTCACTGGGTGGTATAGTACCGCCGTTCACCTGGTGAAGGTATAGCACCATAGTTCACTGGTGGTATTGTACCATATGGATTCACTGGTGGTATAGTACCATGGATTCACTGGGAGGTTTAGTACCATAGTTCACTGTTGGTGTAGTACCATAATTCACTGGTGGTATAGTACCATAGTTCACTGAATTGGTATAGTACCATAGTTCATAGGAGGTTTAGTACCATAGTTCACTGGTGGTGTAGTACCATAATTCACTGGTGGTATTGTACCATAGTTCACTGGAGGTAGAAATTACCATAGTTCACTGGTGGTATAGTACCATAGTTCACTGGCGGTATATAGTACCATAGTTCACTGGTGGTATAGTACCATAGTTCACTGGCGGTATAGTACGCGTTCACTGGTGGTATAGTACCATAGTTCTGGTGGTATAATTATAGTTCACTGGTGGTATAGTACCATAGTTCACTGGAGGTATAGTACCATAGTTGACTGGTGGTATAGTACCATAAATTCACTGGTGGTATAGTACCATAGTTCACTTGAGGAGTAAAAGTACCGTAGTTCACTGGTGAGGTATAATTACCATAGTTCACTGGCGGTATAGTACCATAGTTCACTGGTGGTATAGTACCATAGTTCACTGGGAGGTATAGTACCATAGTTCACTGGTGGTATAGTACCATAGTTCACTGGGAGGTATAGTACCATAGTTCACTGGGAGGTATAGTACCATAGTTCACTGGTGGTATAGTACCATAGTTCACTGGTGGTATAGTACCATAGTTCACTGGAGTGGTATAATTACCATAGTTCACTGGTGGTATAAGTACCATAGTTCACTGGTGGTATAGTACCATAGTTCACTGGTGGTATAGTACCATAGTTCACTGGTGGTATAGTACCATAGTTACTGGGCGGTATAGTACCATAGTTCACTGGTGGTATAATTACCATAGTTCACTGGTGGTATAGTACCATAGTTTCACTGGTGGTATAGTACCATAGTTCACTGGTGGTATAATTGCCATAGTTCACTGGTGTGGTATAGTATCATAGTTCACTGGTGGTATAGTACATATTCACTGGGGTATATAGTACCATAGTTCACTGGTGGTATAGTACCATAGTTCACTGGTGGTATAGTACCATAGTTCACTGATTGGTATAATTACCATAGTTCACTGATGGTATAGTACCATGGATTCACTGGTGGTATAGTACCATAGTTCACTGGTGGTATAGTACCATAGTTCACTGGTGGTATAGTACCATAGTTCACTGGTGGTATAATTGCCATAGTTCACCTAATTGGTATAGTACCATAGTTCACTGGTGGTATAGTACCATAGTTCACTGGTGGTATAGTACCATAGTTCACTGGGAGGTATAGTACCATAGTTCACTGGTGGTATAGTACCATAGTTCACTGGTGGTATAGTACCGCAGTTCACTGGTGGTATAGTACCATAGTTCACTAATTGGTATTGTACCATAGCTAGTTCACTGGGAGGTATAGTACCATAGTTCACTGGTGGTATAGTACCATAGTTCACTGGGGTATAATTGCCATAGTTCACTGTATTGTACCACCGTTTCACTTCAGTGGTATAGTACCATAGTTCACTGGTGGTATAATTACCATAGTTCACTGGGAGGTATAGTGCCATATAGTTCACTGGGAGGTATAATTACATAGTTCACTGGTGGTATAGTACCATAAGTTCACTGGTGGTATAGTACCGCGGATTCACTGGTGTTATAGTACCATAGTTCACTGGTGGTATAGTACCATAGTTCACTGGTGGTATAATTACCATAGTTCACTGGTGGTATAGTACCATAGTTCACTGGTGGTATAGTACCATACTTCACTGGGAGTATAGTACCATAGTTGCCTGGTGGTATAGTACCATAGTTCAATGGTGGTATAGTGCCATACTTCACTGGGGTATAGTACCATAGTTCGCAATTGGTATAGTACCATAGTTCACTGGTGAGGTATAGTACCATAGTTCACTGGTGGTATTGTACCATAGTTCACTGGTGGTATAGTACCATAGTTCACTGGGAGGTTTAGTACCTTAGTTCACTGGTGGTGTAGTACCATAATTCCACTGGTGGTATAGTGCCATAGTTCACTTTCAGGTAGGTATTGTACCATAGTTCACTGGGAGGTAAGAGTACCATAGTTCACTGGCGGTATAGTACATGGATTCACTGGGAGGTATAGTACCATAGTTCACTGGTGGTATAGTACCATAGTTCACTGGCGGTATAGTACCATAGTTCACTGGTGGTATAGTACCATAGTTCACTATTATAGTACCATAGTTCACACAATTGGTATAGTACCATAGTTCACTGGTGGTATAGTACCATAGTTCACTGGTGGTATAGTACCATAGTTCACTGGGAGGTATAGTACCATAGTTGACTGGTGGTATAGTACCGCAATTCACTGGTGGTATAGTACATAGTTCACTTGAGGTAAAAAAGTACCGTAGTTCACTGGTGGTATAGTACCATAGTTCACTGGCGGTATAGTACCATAGTTCACTGGTGGTATAGTACGCAGTTCACTGTTGGTATAATTACCATAATTCACTGGTGGTATAGTACCATAGTTCACTGGAGGTAAAGTACCGTAGTTCAATGGAGGTAGAGGGCCTGGAGGTCACACTCCACCTCAGCACTTGAAGGGCGAGGTAACGAGCTTCCTTCTGCGTCCTGTTCCACTAATGACTCTCCGCCTGTGTCATTAACACCAGTACTACTACCACCACCATAACCACCACCACCATAACCACCACCACTACTACTACCACCATCACCACCACCACTACTACTACCACCATCACCACCACTACTACCACCACTACTACTTACTACCACCATTACCACACTACTACACCACTATCACCACCACCACCACTAATTCTCCACTACTACTTTACTACCACCATTACCACCACTACTACCACCACCATCACCACCACCACCACTACCACCACTACTACTTCTAATACCACTATTACCACCACTACTACCACCACCATAACCACCACCACCACCACTACTACCACCACCACCATCACCACTACCACCACCACCACTATACACCACCATACTACCACCACTGGTAGTATGGTGGTGTATAGTAGTGGTGGTAGTATGATAGAGGTGTATAAATGGAAGTCACGGCTAAACAAAGGTGATATAACAAAGGTACTCAAACTATCCAACCAGGAGCGAACTCGTAGCAATGGTTTTATATTAGACAAATTTAGATTTAGGCGCGAGATAGGTAAACACTGGTTTGGAAATAGAGTAGTGGAAGAGTGGAACAAGTTACCAAACATCATCATTAACTCTAATACGCTGGACAGCTTCAAACACTGTAGGTTGGGTGGATATATGAGTGATAGGGGTTGGGTGTAAACGGGACTGCCCAGTATGGACCCGCTGCAGTGTCTTCCATCCTTATGTTGTTATGGTCAAAATACCGAAGAAGGAGGTTTTATGAGGAGACATTCTCAGCAGCGGACAGTGTAGCCACTCTTCACTCATGTCGCCCATGTGGTATTGGCAAAACATCCCAGGTGCTGGCTGGCAAGACTGGCTTTCTGGGTTTTATTCCGTACATTCAGAGCGTGAGGAGTGTGTATGGCTAGTTAACGTATGTCCTAGTCATTGTCTAGACAATTATTTTCTGTTCAGTAAGTAAGAAAGTTAGTGTATAATGACATACAAGATGTACTCCGTGGTAACTGTTTCCCTGAGAATTATTACCTAGACCAAGAGTGTCCTGTACCTAACGCAGAGACACACTACCCTTCTACTTAGGTTATCAACGTATCTTAAGCGAGAAATTCAATGATCTGTAATGGTTATACATTCATTTCAACATATGGCGATGATGAGTGTATTTATATTACTGATACTGTTCACTAATCTCTGTGGTTAAACTACACACACACACTTGTCAATCATCAGTGAGACGAGACGTGCCTGAAGGCGCTCCGGGTTTTGGCAGCCAGGCCGAGTCTGTTTGCTCCCCCCCCCCCACCTCCCCATGCTATATCCCAACGCCCTACCAGCCTTACTACACCGAGATTTATTCAGCAAAACATTCAAGTGATCAGTGCAATAATTGATTACCAAGCAGTGCTCCTATAGTGCATCCCAAGGAAAAGCACAAAAACACAGCAGTGTAATACCAGACAGTGGGCACTTTGTCGGTCACCTTTAAAGTGCCAGTGACAAGGACCACCGCGGTGTTTACATATATCGTGGATACTGTGTCGGCGACCCCAAGCACCAGGGACAAGGACTCACGGTGTTCACGAATGACAAATATTAACAGATGTCTACCAGTGTCAGTGGCCCTCAAAGTGCCGCCAGTGAGTTTACGGCCACTGGGGACAAACACTTCCGTCCGTCCACAACAACAGATATCAACACATGGCCACCAATCACTTACTCCCGACGCTCTCTGCACCTTCTAAAGCGTGGGAACGGCTATCCTGATGGCAGTGTTATCTCGCGACTTAAGTTACTGAACATATTCCATGCGCGCAGCCGTAGACAGGGGCGTCATAAACAAAAGCCCATTAGGGCCATAACCACTACTAGGAAACCAAAGAAACTCACCCCTGACAGACCGTACCATTACACTGAAGTCCACGGATATGGTATGATCTCCCGTCTTTACTGCTCTCCAACGTCACTTCCCTAGCTAACAAGTTTGACGAGCTGGCGACCACAGTCAGGTCAGTCGCCACGAGCGTCGTTGCCATATGTGAGGCTTGGCAAATTGTTCCTGAAACGTGTCATATTGAGGGATATCAACTCTTTTATCACCTTCTTTCACATGGACGCGGAGGAGGCGTTGCCCTCTTCTGTCAAGATGACCAACGCCTGTCATGCTTGGATGTTCAAGTCCCAGCAGATGTGGAGGCATTATGGGTACGTGTTGTACCACGGGCCCACCCGCGCAACACTGCTTCCATCATAATCTGTGTGTCATACCATCCGCCTCGCTCACCCACCAGAGACACTCTTATCAATCATCTCATCACCACCTCAGACCACCTCAGAGTTAGGTACCCATGTGCCAAGTTAGTATTATGTGGGGATTATAATGAAATTGACACCACTGATATCCAGGACCAGCTGTCACTATCACAAGTTGTGAACTTCCCCACTCACGGTCAAAATACCCATGACCTTATCTTAACTGACTTAGCGGACCAGTATCAACCACCTCAACCAATGCCTCCTATCGGGTGTAGCACACACTTATCAGTGCTCTGGTCCCCTGCTGCCACTACCAGCCAAGTACAGAGACCCTACATCAAGACCTACAGGCCGATTACTGACTGCAGTGCGTCTCTTCGGGCACTGGATAGTTCACCATCCCTGGACTGAAGTACTTAGCGTGGATGACGTGGACACCAAATGGATAAATTATACCAACACCACCACGGAAGCTCACCACCACTTCTTCCCCGAGAAGTCCGTCAGATCTCACCCAGCTGACTTGCCCTGGATCACACTTCGGATCAAAAGACTTATGCAACAGAGAGACAGAGACTTTTATCTCAATGACCACAACCGCTACAGATCCCTTCGCAACCGAGTCATCTGCGAAATACGCACTGTTAAGAAGTCTCACTACCCAACCAAATTACAACACCTGAAGCAGACCAACATCAGTCAATGGTATGGTAAGCTTAAAGAACTCTGTGGACTAAACAATAAGACACACCCCCTCCCCTTCCTTAGCCATCTCACTAATGTTGACGCAGCTGAGCAATCAAATAACCATTTCGCTACTATATGCCAGACGCTCCCCCGGCTTGACAAAACCACTCTCCCTGCTTACCTACCAGCCCTCTTTCCCACTGAATTAGTAGAAGACTTTGAAGTAGAAAAACGTCTGGACAAACTAAAGTTAAAACGCTCCACCACCCCCATTGACTTACCAATGAAACTCTTCAAGGAGTTCTCCCCGGAGTTTGCTAAACCCCTCTGCTCCATCATCAATGCTTCTCTCAGTCAAGCCAGATGCCCAGCTGACTGGAAGACTTCATATGTGTCACCAATGCCCAAGTTAACCAGCCCACAATCCTTAAATCAGCTACCACCCATTTCATTCACCCCAATACCCAGCTTAATCTGTGAAAGTTTTGTGTTCGACTGGGCTTATGCTGATATTGCAGGAGCCATAGATCCTCAGCAATTTGGTAATATGAAAACTTCTTCCACCACTCACTATCTTATCAGCTTTATCGACTACATATACCGCCATCTGGAGAAACGAAAAACGTCTGTAGCTGTCGCCTTCATTGACTTCACTAAAGCATTCGACCTAGTCGACCATAATTTAATCATCAACAAAGCTATCGACCTCGGGTTTCGAAGAAGTCTTATACCATGGCTTACAGACTTCCTCAGTAACCGACGCCAAGCTGTACGCTTCCGAGGGGCTGTCTCCACCTTTCAGTCACTCACCTGTGGCGCCTCCCAAGGCACCATGATGGGACCACTTTGCTTCCTTATGCTTATCAATGATGCCCTAAAAGAAACCTCTGCTCGCTGGAAATATGTCGACGACTCCACCATTGGGATCAGTGTCAACAATTCTGCCGCCGACTACACCGCCCTTCAGGATTTATTGAACAGTCTCCAAAACTGGGCCACCAACAACCAGTCACCATCAACCATACCAAGACCATGGTTATGCACATTAACTTCTCCTCCGACGTTGTCCCACCCCCTTCCATTACCTTAGGTCCCAACACACTCCAGGTTGTAGATTCCACTAAGCTCCTCGGCGTCACCATAGACAACAAACTAAATTTGAAACCACACGTCAGTGAAGTTGTCAAATCCTCCAGTTTCCGTCTCCACCTCCTCCGCCGACTTAAGTCCCTCGGAGTTCCTGCACCCGAGCTCCTCAGTGTTTACTCAACATTCAAACTTCCCAAGCTCACCTATGCCTCCCCTGCCTGGTCTTCCTCCCTAAATGCCACACAACGTAAACACCTAGAAAAAGTGCAAAAGAGGGCATGCAAGATTATTCTCCCCCCTTCCTACTCCACATATCAAGAAGCGCTCAACACACTGACCCTCTCGGCTCTCACTGACCATCACCACGACCTCATCTGCAAATTTGGTGAGAAGATTCTGCACCATCCTCTATACCGGCTCCTACTACCACCTGAGATCCCTCGTCCGAGAATTGCTGTTCGACACCAGAACCGCATCCAGCCCATACGTGCACGAACTGGTCGCTATGAGGACAGCCCAGTCCCAACCATTGTAAAAAATTATCAATAACTTGTAATCAACCAGTGTATTCACTCCCAGTCAATCTTACTTTTTGCGCTGTCACTATGTTGAAATGCCCTGTAGTTTGAGCTTCTCCCCACCTAGTTATTATATATCATATTTGTATCACTTATGTTACTTGTATATTATTGGTCAATCAAGAGACCCATTCCCCAATTATGTAATCGTTAATTATTATTATTATTATTATTATTATTATTATTATTATTAATATTACACACACACACACACACACACACAAAATGTAACTAATATAATATACATACTATATAATTTAGAGTAAGTAATTAATAACTTACGACCATGGATGTATAATTATGAGCATTCATTATTCATTGTGGTGTAGACACAGCACGCGGCTTTTGGTCAAGCTGACTGGTTGGGTGTTGTGACTACGTCGAGGGTCGCAGTATGATGCAACCTCTCTGACGAAGTAGGTAGTTCTTTGAAAACTGACTTGATTGCTCATATTTGTTAATTAGATATTTTGCTTCACACTTACAATGCGTCAAGTATTTAATGTAGTTATATAATAACGATATATAGATAGTAGCACTGTCAGTTAAGAGTGATTCATAAGTCAACAAGGTCATTTCCAACCGGTTATTTATAAAACATAACCACAGCACTGCTGACTTGTTGCTGGCAGTACACTCCAAGGAGGTGAGCATTTCCTCCTTGGAGAACCTTCTAGAAGCTTGTCTCATCACTCTAGCGGGGCCTGAGCTGGACCCTACACAGTACACATCTACCACTGAGACCATCTCAGTTCTAGAACATCTAACACTGGGACTACCCCAATACTTGATCACGGGGCCAGCCTCTCTCTCTCCGTACAGTTGTATATTGAAGCTGTATAATAACACTGTCTGTGCACGTACGCAAGGGTCGTGTATAACTCATTCAACTCTTATGGAAGACGTGAAACCAAGGTAGACATTAATTATCGACAGTCTCAGACATCTTGCTGATCACAACGGGACTCTAAATATCTACAAGAAATTACCTTTAATTGGAACGGTCTCCTGGCAAGTCCCACTCCCTTTATAGGCTTTACACACACACACACACACACTTCCTTCAGCCTTCATAGGGTAAGGACATGTGTAGTCGGAGCTGCCTGCTGACGCGGCCATGGTCTCTTGACCATGGAGACAGTTGCCAGTCCCGTCTGTCGGGCCTTCCCCTTCCCCATCTCCTCCTCCCCATCTGGATTTATCAACATCCTCCCACCAACAGTACAGTGCAAAGATTGATGATCAACCCACAACTGATAAACAAAAGTGATAATTTCAACTCGAAAGAAAGAAACATATGTTAGTGCTTAGTGGTCAGTGTTGACCTGATGCGGGCCGAACACACCCAGGGTCGGCTGTACACTCACCACCACCAACACTGGATGAGAAGCCAAGAAAGACTCTGAACTACATCAGGAGAGAAATGAAGACTCCCTACTCCACCCAGGTGAGGAACTATGAATTCCTAACTCCATCACATGAGGAACAAGAACCATCTCCAATACCCTGCGTGAGCTGGAGGACCTACCAGGACCACGTGGTGCCTCTGCAGCTCACCTGGGCAAAGCCACATTAACAAGAACATCCTGGCCCAACTCCCCGACAACATGATAGAGAGGCTTGCTCATATATGCAACGCCTGCCTCGCCTCTGGATAGTACTTTCTTAAGATGTTCAAAATCGCCGTTATCCGCTTCATACCAAAAGTAGGGAAGCCTCCAAACAAAGTCGAAAACTTTCGACCAGTATCGCTGCTAGAGGAACCTGCCAAAATCTTCGAAAAATAGTCAACAAGCGATTTTGGATGTATCTGGAGGACGAAGACGTGCATAATCCCCGCCAGTTCGGCTTCCGTCAGTACCGAGGCACATCCACCGCCATAGCTCAGGCCTACGAGCAGATCACCAATGCCATGACTGGCCACCTGCAGTGCAACGTACTACTGAGGGACGTCAGCAAGGCGTTTGACAAAGTTTGGCACGCGGGGCTGCAGTATAAGATCATACAACTGGGGCTACCCGAAAACCTGACGCGCCTGCTGTGCAACTTCATTATGGACCGCAGAGCAAAAATCAAGATGCAAGAACATTGTGGAGAAGAATTCTCACTCTCGAGCGGCGTGCCTCAGGGCTCTTTGTCTCTCACCAACCCTTTACACGCTCTACACGGCTGACCTGCCACCCCCAATCGTCGGCAGCGAGTACGTCATGTATGCCGACGATGTAACACAGATCGTCACCTGCCCAGGAAGGTCCACGGCAAGGATGGCGCGACTCACTGCTCGGGCAATAGAGGAGATCTCGGAGTATGAAAATAAATGGAAAATAAAAATAAACAAAAGGAAATTCGAGGTCATATCCATAGCCAAATTCAAGCCGGCGCCATTGATGATCGACGACGAAGAGATTGAGTACTCTAAACAAGGCAGGCTGCTCGGCCTCATCATCTGTCGGACGGGCATCATTCCCCACGTGAAGGACAGACTAAATAAAGCCAAAGTCGCCGCAGCCAAATTAAAACGTCTTAAACTGATGCCTGAGAAGATACAAGTCCACCTGTACAAGGCGCTGGTGAGGCCACCCTAGGAACAACAAAGGGCCGGCCGGCTATGCACCTGACTGCGGTATAACACAACATCACCCAGCAGAGTGAGGTACTGTGACACCACCCCACACCACACGGTGTCCCCATGACTACGTGAGGCCCTTCATATCAACAACCGAGGATGAGTTACTAACCACGTGAACACGACACCACCCGATGTCTCCATGACCACGTGAGGTCCTTCATATCAACAACCGAGGATGAGTTACTACACCACGTGAACACGACACCACCCGATGTCCCCATGACCACGTGAGGTCCTTCATATCAACAACCGAGGATGAGTTACTACACCACGTGAACACGACACCACCCGATGTCTCCATGACCACGTGAGGTCCTTCATATCAACAACCGAGGATGAGTTACTACCCCACGTGAACACGACACTACCCGATGTCTCCATGACCACGTGAGGTCCTTCATATCAACAACCGAGGATGAGTTACTACACCACGTGAACACCACACCACCCGGTCTCGCCATGACCAGTCCAGGCCAGGGCCATCAACTGTAAACTATAATAATTTGTATGTTCAATTCATGTGCCTTCTTCTTTCAGTAATGAAAGCTTTTGTTAAACGACCCATCCACCCCGTGTCTTTGTATGTAATAAGTCACTTATGTCCAATGTATATTTTCAGCCTTCGGGCTGCAGAACTTTTTCAATAAACCGTTAATTATTATTATTATTACACACACACACACACACACACACACACACAACACCCCCACACACACACACACACACACACACACACACACACACACACACACACACACACACACACACACACACACACACACACACACCCCACACACACACACACACACACACACACACACACACACACCTCACCACACACACACACACACACCCTCCCCCCACACACACACACACACACGCTGTGGGTCGTGTTAGTCATCGTCTCATTAACTCTGGCTGAAGACATGAATGAGTCTCCCCTTAAAACATCTCTTGTGTCTTGTTTTCTTTCTTCTTTTATTTTTGTTTACTAATTATTATTATTTTTTAGCGTTGTATTAATGTTAAAAGTGTGGATTATGTTTTGAGAGAGAGCACATCACTTGTTCAGCTCTTATAAACTTCCTTTACTTACACTATAAAAACAATCTTACTTTACTGCTCCGAGACGAATGACTGACTCCACACCTCAGCACCTACTGTGGCCACCGTCTCTTAAACTCATAACTCATTTCAAATCACAACGCCCTTTTATTAACCCTCCCCTCACCACTAGGAGGAAGGTCGCTATCGTTCACCTGGGGCTGTGGACCTTCCTAACACCTCACAACACGAGTGACAAGTGGTGGTCGTGAGTGATGGGTGGTTGGAGGCGATCATCTCGGTTCCACCACCACCGCCGCCAGCACACAGCCCCCCCAACACCACCACAAGCTCTCCTCCTTTACGGATAAATTCAATAAACGTCAACCTGGAGTGTTATTGAACTTGTGGCGTTATCATTGTAGGATGTTTTTTCCTTTAACTCCGGAGCGTGAAGGAGGTGTAGCCCGCCTGATATCGGTTCCCACTAGCTCTCACAACTACAGGACCTCTCTGTACAGTACGACCAGCGACCGATACTACCAGCCATGCCTGTCAACAGTGCCACCTAACCTAACCTAACCTAACCTAACCTAACCTAACCTACCACCCAAGCCTGTCAACAGTGCCACCTAACCTAACCTAACATAACCTAACCTACCACACAAGCCTGTCAACAGTGCCACCTCACCTAACCTAACCTAACCTAACCTACCACCCAAGCCTGTCAACAGTGCCACCTAACCTAACCTAACCTAGCCCTAACCTACCACCCAAGCCTGTCAACAGTGCCACCTAACTAACTAACCTAACCTACCACCCAAGCCTGTCAACAGTGCCACCAAACCCTAACCTAACCCACCACCCAAGCCTGTCAACAGTGCCATCTAACCTTCTGCTTCCTAACCTAACCTGCCTAACCTACCTACCCAGCCTGTCCAGCAGTGCCACCTAACCTAACCTAACCTACCACCCAAGCCTGTCACAGTGCTGCACCTAACCTAACCTAACCTAACCCTAACCTACCTACCCAAGCCTGTCAACAGTGCCTACCCTAACCTAACCTAACCTAACCCTAACCTGGCCTACCACCCAAGCCTGTCAGCAATTATACCTAACGCCTAACCTAGCCCCCAAGCCTGTCAGCACCCCTAACCCTAACCTAACCTACCCAAAGCCTGTCAGCAGATTGCCACCTAACCTAACTTCTTCTTCAACCTACCCAAGCCTGTAGCAGTGCCACCTAACCTAACCTAACCTAACCTAACCTACCACCCAAGCCTGTCAACAGTGCCACCTAACCTAACCTAACCTAACCTAACCTAACATATTTACAGCCGGGTGGACTAAGGGTGGCCAAGGCTCGAACCAAAGACCTTAGGACACGAGTCGACTATTGTATCCACTCACTCAACCACTGTTATGTTAATGTGACTCCTGACCTTTACAAGTTTTATAGAATATTATCTTGAAGGATTTAGTAGTTATGGAACACGCACACACACACACACACACACACACACACACACACACACACACACACACACACACACACACACACAAGTTAACTCACATAGTCACACCTAAGAATGATGAGGATTAAGAACAGCGAACTTTGTTTTGACCACCGAGGAGAGACAGAGAGACAGAGAGACAGACAGAGACACAGATAAAGAGACAAGCAGACGGTGGGTGTAAGGCTGACAAACTGTGGGTCATAAAAACATTACTTCCAGTCCTGACAGTCACCTACAGTTAACAGATACAGTTTAATTCTATTACTGTTGGGATAAAAGTTTTAATATTTTAGTCCATAAGTACATACGGACATTTAATGTTGCATTAACGTACGGATGTGAGTAGAAACGGACGAAGAGTCGGTAGTGAGTGAAAATGATATCACCAGTACGGACAGATTAACACTCTTACGGACACACAGACATAAACTAAGGACATACGGACAATAACTAAGGACGCACGGACCTGAATTAAGGTGTGTAAGCTGTCCTTCCATCAGCTGTCACCTCACATACCTGGAACAGAGAAAACTCATTCAGCTCAACTATAATTAACTATACACACACCTGTAATTAACTATACACACACCTGTAATTAACTATACACACACCTGTCCTAACTCTATCTGGATTATCTATGTAAACACGATGAACCAATGTAAACTTATGGGAAGGTTTGGTTTGGTTAGGCTATTAAAATTGTGGTAGTGATGGCAGTTGGTGGGCCACACATGGACACAGGATCTACAGTTGCTTGGCCACACATGGACACAGGATCTACAGTTGCTTGGCCACACATGGACACAGGATCTACAGTTGGTGGGCCACACATGGACACAAGATCTAAGAAGAAGGAATTAACACATAACCCCAGCAGGAGGGAGGGCCACTGGGGAGGAGGAGGAAGAGGAGGGTGACCCGGCCATCATAAAACGGGCCGAGGCGTTCATTCGTGAGATGTGACTATCCAGGTAATCCCATTTCACGGCAGCCAGGTGTATTCAGTTCCCCTTCTCATGGTTAATTACTGTGGGGGAAACGTCAGGGCCGGACCTCGGCTTACCTCAAACCTCCCACCCCCTCCCCCCTTGGCGCTCACGAGGGATTACGACACACCTGGCAAACTGTTAACAGATTATAAAATGCTTTTCTTTTCACCTGGTATGGACCAGTGGTTTGAACCTGGATCTAATTACCTGTTACATACCTTCATTAATTAAACATTTATCCATGTTTTCTTAATCATCTGAAAATACTTTAAAAACAGATGAAAATAATCCTCTGCTTACATGATTCACTTGTGGTAAACCTTCCTTTAGTGTGTTAGCAAGTTCATTTTTATTCCAGGATCAAAAACTCACCTCTTGACAGTACTGAACAGTGAGGCAGAGTCATCCTTACTACTGGATTGAAATATTTTTTGTTCTTTTTTTTTTACGCAATTGGAATATTTTTGGGTAATATTCTAAAGGACAATATACTGTACACAACATATGGAGTATTCTCACGACTCTATAGGTGAAGCCGCTCTGTGTGTGTGTGTGTGTGTGTGTGTGTGTAAATAAGACGTTTACATTGTGTCAGGTGTTGGGGAGACATATATAAATATATCCCATCTAACACAACTGCATATTGTGTACCCATAGACACGCTACAAACTACTTCCACACACACACACACACTACTCAGGACACTAGTTTGAGTCAGGAAAGAGACTATCCCCTCTTCCTGGTCATCCATTTACCGTAACAATAACTATCCCGTACTATTAACTTGGAATAGTATACAAACTCTCCCGTGTGAGTGAAACTTGGCAGTGTGTGACCGTAGAGTTTCACCAGCCAAAGGAGTTTACAGTTGTTAGTGAAACGTGGCAGTGTGAAACCGTAGAGTTTCACCAGCATCCTCCCCCCCTCAATCTTTCACAACCACACCATTCATCCACACCCTCATCATCCACTCACAGCCACACCATTGCCCTCCCCCACCCACCCGTAGCTACACCCACGCTCTTCCCCACACACTTTTACCCGTTCCCAGCCCGCCCACACACACACACCCACAATCACTCAATCCCCCACCCACTTCCCTTCTGTTCACCTGCAAGACACACATGATGATGAGATATTATTATTATTATTATTATTATTATTATCATTATTATTATTATTATTATTATTATTATTATTATTATTATTTTGGGAATAATAAACATGACAAACAAACACCATAAGAAAGACTGAATGATGATAGCAAGAGGGGGATAATGGGTAATAAAGAGAGAGAGAGATGATAAATGTTTCCGTTCTGGCTCTATTTTAATTAACTGATCGTGTGAAGCAGAATGATACACACATTAGTATACCATAAAGCGATGAAAAAACCCACAGCACTATAGAGAAAACCGGGCTGACGAAACCATGACAAGATTAAGTAAAAACCAGACAAGATTAGATAAAACTATATGTTGGCACTCGCATGGCACTAGTGACGTCATTAGTGCCACCATCGTCACTATATGTTGGCACTCGCATGGCACTAGTGACGTCATTAGTGCCACCATCGTCACTATATGTTGGCACTCACATGGCACTAGTGACGTCATTATTGCCACCATCTTCACTATATGTTGGCACTCAGATGGCACTAGTGACGTCATTAGTGCCACCATCGTCACTATATGTTGGCACTCGCATAGATGGCACTAGTGACGTCATTAGTGCCACCATCGTCACTATATGTTGGCACTCAGATGGCACTAGTGACGTCATTAGTGCCACCATCGTCACTATATGTTGGCACTCAGATGGCACTAGTGACGTCATTAGTGCCACCATCGTCACTATATGTTGGCACTCACATGGCACTAGTGACGTCATTAGTGCCACCATCGTCACTATATGTTGGTACTCAGATGGCACTAGTGACGTCATTAGTGCCACCATCGTCACTATATGTTGGTACTCAGATGGCACTAGTGACGTCATTAGTGCCACCATCGTCACTATATGTTGGCACTCGCATAGATGGCACTAGTGACGTCATTAGTGCCACCATCGTCACTATATGTTGGCACTCAGATGGCACTAGTGACGTCATTAGTGCCACCATCGTCACTATATGTTGGCACTCAGATGGCACTAGTGACGTCATTAGTGCCACCATCGTCACTATATGTTGGCACTCAGATGGCACTAGTGACGTCATTAGTGCCACCATCGTCACTATATGTTGGCACTCAGATGGCACTAGTGACGTCATTAGTGCCACCATCGTCACTATATGTTGGCACTCAGATGGCACTAGTGACGTCATTAGTGCCACCATCGTCACTATATGTTGGCACTCGCATAGATGGTACTAGTGACGTCATTAGTGCCACCATCGTCACTATATGTTGGCACTCGCATAGATGGCACTAGTGACGTCATTAGTGCCACCATCGTCACTATATGTTGGCACTCAGATGGCACTAGTGACGTCATTAGTGCCACCATCTTCACTATATGTTGGCACTCAGATGGCACTAGTGACGTCATTAGTGCCACCATCTTCACTATATGTTGGTACTCAGATGGCACTAGTGACGTCATTAGTGCCACCATCGTCACTATATGTTGGCACTCACATGGCACTAGTGACGTCATTAGTGCCACCATCGTCACTATATGTTGGCACTCAGATGGCACTAGTGACGTCATTAGTGCCACCATCGTCACTATATGTTGGCACTCAGATGGCACTAGTGACGTCATTAGTGCCACCATCGTCACTATATGTTGGCACTCAGATGGCACTAGTGACGTCATTAGTGCCACCATCGTCACTATATGTTGGCACTCAGATGGCACTAGTGACGTCATTAGTGCCACCATCGTCACTATATGTTGGTACTCAGATGGCACTAGTGACGTCATTAGTGCCACCATCGTCACTATATGTTGGCACTCGCATAGATGGCACTAGTGACGTCATTAGTGCCACCATCGTCACTATATGTTGGCACTCAGATGGCACTAGTGACGTCATTAGTGCCACCATCGTCACTATATGTTGGCACTCAGATGGCACTAGTGACGTCATTAGTGCCACCATCGTCACTATATGTTGGCACTCGCATAGATGGTACTAGTGACGTCATTAGTGCCACCATCGTCACTATATGTTGGCACTCGCATAGATGGCACTAGTGACGTCATTAGTGCCACCATCGTCACTATATGTTGGCACTCAGATGGCACTAGTGACGTCATTAGTGCCACCATCTTCACTATATGTTGGCACTCAGATGGCACTAGTGACGTCATTAGTGCCACCATCTTCACTATATGTTGGTACTCAGATGGCACTAGTGACGTCATTAGTGCCACCATCGTCACTATATGTTGGCACTCACATGGCACTAGTGACGTCATTAGTGCCACCATCGTCACTATATGTTGGCACTCAGATGGCACTAGTGACGTCATTAGTGCCACCATCGTCACTATATGTTGGCACTCAGATGGCACTAGTGACGTCATTAGTGCCACCATCGTCACTATATGTTGGCACTCAGATGGCACTAGTGACGTCATTAGTGCCACCATCGTCACTATATGTTGGCACTCAGATGGCACTAGTGACGTCATTAGTGCCACCATCGTCACTATATGTTGGCACTCACATGGCACTAGTGACGTCATTAGTGCCACCATCGTCACTATATGTTGGCACTCAGATGGCACTAGTGACGTCATTAGTGCCAACACCATCGTCACTATATGTTGGCACTCAGATGGCACTAGTGATGTCATTAGTGCCACCATCGTCACTATATGTTGCACCGCGTATTAGATGGCACTAGTGACGTCATTAGTGCCACCATCGTCACTATATATATGCTGGCACCTCAGATGGCACTAGTGACGTCATTAGTGCCACCATCGTCACTATATGTTGGCACTCAGATGGCACTAGTGACGTCATTAGTGCCAAGCACCATCGTCACTATATGTTGGCACCTCACATGGCACTAGTGACGTCATTAGTGCCACCATCGTCACCATATGTTGGCACTCACACGGCACTAGTGACGCTGGCTAGTGCCACCATCACTATATGTTGGCACTCGCATGGTGCACTCAGTGACGCCATTAGTGCCACCATCGTCACCATATGCTGGCACCTCGATGGCACTAGTGACGCCGGGCTAGTGCCACCATCGTCACTATATGTTGGCACTCGCATAGATGGCACTAGTGACGTCATTAGTGCCACCATCGTCACTATATGCTGGCACTGCATAGATGGCACTAGTGACGTCATTAGTGCCACCATCGTCACTATATGTTGGCACTCAGATGGCACTAGTGACGTCATTAGTGCCACCATCGTCACTATATGTTGGCACTCAGATGGCACTAGTGACGTCATTAGTGCCACCATCGTCACTATATGTTGGCACCTCACATGGCACTAGTGACGCCATTAGTGCCACCATCGTCACTATATGTTGGCGCACCTCACATGGCACTAGTGACGCTCATTAGTGCCACCATCGTCACTATATGTTGGCACTCACATGGCAATTAGTGACGTCATTAGTGCCACCATCTTCACTATATGTTGGCACTCAGATGGCACTAGTGACGTCATTAGTGCCACCATCTTCACTATAGTGTTGGCACTCAGATGGCACTAGTGACGTCAGCTAGTGCCACCATCGTCACTATATGCTGGCACTCATACGGCACTAGTGACGTCATTAGTGCCAAATTTCATCTTCACTAAGGCGTTGGGCACTCACATGGCACTAGGTGACGCCACAGTGCCACCATCGTCACTATATGTTGGCACCTCACATGGCACTAGTGACGTCATTAGTGCCACCATCTTCACTATATGTTGGCACTCACATGGCACTAGTGATGCCATTAGTGCCACCATCGTCACTATATGTTGGCACCTCATTACGGCACTAGTGACGTCATTATTGCCACCATCGTCATTATATGTTGGCATCAGATGGCACTAGTGACGTCATTAGTGCCACCATCGTCACTACATATGTTGGTACCACATGGCAATTAGTGACAAATATTAGTGCCACCATCGTCACTATATGTTGGCATCAGAGATGGTACTAGTGACGTCATTATTGCCAACACCATCGTCACTATATGTTGGCACTCAATACGGTACCAGTGACGCCATATTAGTGCCACCATCTTCACTATATGTTGGCACTCACGGCACTAGTGACGTCATTAGTGCCACCATCGTCACCATATGTTGGCACCTCACATGGCACTAGTGACGTCATTATTGCCACCATCGTCATCATTATATGTTGGCACCTCAGATGGCACTAGTGACGTCATTATGCCACCATCGCCATATGTTGGCATCACATGGCACTAGTGACGTCATTAGTGCCACCATCGTCACGGCATGTTGGCACTCGCATAGATGGTACTAGTGACGTCATTAGTGCCACCATCGTCACTATATGTTGGTACCTCATATGGTAAATTAGTGACGTCATTAGTGCCACCATCGTCACTATATGTTGGCACTCACATGGCACTAGTGATCATTAGTGCCACCATCGTCACTATATGTTGGCACTCACACGGGCACTAGTGACTGGCTATGCCAACACCATCGTCACTATATGCTGGCACTCGCATAGATGGTAATTAGTGACGCCACAGTGCCACCACGTCACTATAGCGTTGGTACCAGATGGCACTAGTGACGTCATTAGTGCCACCATCGTCACTATATGTTGGCACTCGCATGATGGCACTAGTGAGCCGGCCAGTTGCCACCATCTTCACTATGTTGGCAATCAGATGGCACTTAGTGACGCCACAGCGCCACCATCGTCACTATATATGCTGGCAATCACATGGTGCACTAGTGACGTCATAGTGCCACCATCGTCACCTTTGCCATATGTTGGTACTCAGATGGCACTAGTGACGCTCATTAGTGCCACCATCACTACTATGTTGGCACTCGCATAGATGGTACTAGTGACGTCATTAGTGCCACCATCGTCACTATATGTTGGCACTCACAGGCACTAGTGACGTCATTAGTGCCACCATCGTCACTATATGTTGGCACTCATTACGGCACTAGTGACGCTCACAGTGCCACCATCGTCACTATATGCTGGCACTCTCGCATAGATGGCACTAGTGACGTCATTAGTGCCACCATCGTCACTATTATATGTTGGTACTCAGATGGCACTAGTGACGCTCATTAGTGCCACCATCGTCACTATATGTTGGCACCTCGCATAGATGGCACTAGTGACGTCATTATTGCCACCATCTTCACTATATGTTGCGACTCGTATTTGGCACTAGTGACGTCATTGGGTGCCACCATCGTCACTATATGTTGGCACCTCATTACGGCACTAGTGTGACGTCATTAGTGCCACCATCGTCATCATATGTTGGCACTCAGGGGATGGCACTAGGTGACGTCATTAGTGCCACCACCGTCACTATATGTTGGCACCTCAGGATGGCACTAGTAGACGGTCATTAGTGCCACCCATCAGTCACTATATGTTGGCACTCACTACGGCACTACTAGTGATCGTGCCGGCTAGTGCCACCCATCGTCACTATATGTTGGCACCTCACATGGCACTAGTGACGTCATTAGTGCCACCATCTTCACTATATGTTGGCACTCAGATGGCACTAGTGACGCCATTAGTGCCACCATCGTCACTATATGTTGGCACTCACATGGCACTAGTGACGTCATTAGTGCCACCATCGTCACTATATGTTGGCACTCAGATGGCACTAGTGACGTCATTGGGCTAGTGCCACCATCGTCACTATATGTTGGCACTCACATGGCACTAGTGACGTGTCATTAGTGCCACCATCGTCACTATATGTTGGCACTCATACGGCACTAGTCATTAGTGCCACCATCGTCACTATATGTTGGCACCTCAGATGGCACTAGTGACGCCATTAGTGCCACCATCGTCACTATATGTTGGCACTCAGATGGCAATTAGGTGACGTCATTAGTGCCACCATCGTCACTACATATGTTGGCACCTGGCTGTGATGGCACTAGTGACGTCATTAGTGCCACCATCGTCACTATATGTTGCACCTCAGATGGCACTAGTGACGTCATTAGTGCCACCATCTTCACTATATGCTGGTACTCAGATGGCACTAGTGACGTCATTAGTGCCACCATCGTCACCATATGCTGGCACGACAGATGGTGTGCACTAGTGACGCCACAGTGCCACCATCGTCACTATATATGTTGCACACCAGATGGCACTAGTGACGTCATTAGTGCCACCATCGTCACTATATGCTGGCACCTCAGATGCACTAGTGACGTCATTAGTGCCACCATCGTCACTATATGTTGGCACTCGCATAGATGGCAATTCAGACGTCATTAGTGCCACCATCGTCACTATATGTTGGCACCTTCAGATGGCACTATGACGTCATTAGTGCCACCATCGTCACTATATGTTGGCACTGCATAGATGGCACTAGTGATCAGCTAGTGCCACCACGTCACTAGTATGTTGGCACTCAGATGGCACTAGTGACGTCATTAGTGCCACCATCGTCACCATAGCGTTGGCACTCAGATGGCACTAGTGACGTCATTAGTGCCACCATCGTCACTATATGCTGGCACTGCATAGATGGCACTAGTGACGTCATTAGTGCCACCACGTCACTATATGTTGGCACTCACATGGCACTAGTGACGTCATTAAAAGCCACCATCGTCACTATATGCTGGCACTCACATGGCACTAGTGACGCGTCACATTAGTGCCACCACGTCACTATATATGTTGGCACTCGCATTGATGGCACTAGTGACGTCATTAGTGCCACCATCGTCACTATATGTTGGTACCTCGATATAATTCGGTGACGTCATTAGTGCCACCATCGTCACCATATGTTGGCACTCGCATAGATGGCACTAGTGACGTCATTATTAAGCACCATTCACCATATGTTAAGCACTCAGATGGCACTAGTGACGTCATTAGTGCCACCATCGTCACTATATGTTGCGACTCATTACGGCACTAGTGACGTCATTAGTGCCAACACGTCACTATATGTTGGCACCTCAGATGGCACTAGTGACGTCATTAGTGCCACCATCGTCGGCCATATGTTGGTGAATCAGATTTAAACAGCATCATTAGTGCCACCATCGCTCAAGCACCAGATGGCACTAGTGACGTGTCATTAGTGCCACCATCGTCACTATATATATGGCAACGATGGCACTAGTGACGTCATTAGTGCCACCATCTTCACTATATGTTGGCACTCAGATGGCACTAGTGACGTCATTAGTGCCAACACCATCGTCACTATATGTTGGCACTCACATGGCACTAGTGACGCCGGCCAGTGCCACCACGTCACTATATGTTGGCACCTTCACATGGCACTAGTGACGTCATTAGTGCCAACACCATCGTCACTATATGTTGGCACTCACATGGCACTAGTGACGTCATTAGTGCCACCATCGTCACTATATGTTGGCACTCAGATGGCACGGTGACGTCATTAGTGCCACCATCGTCACTATATGCTGGCACCAGATGCACTAGTACGTCATTAGTGCCACCATCGTCACTATATGTTGGCACTCGCATAGATGGCACCAGTGACGTCATTAGTGCCACCATCGCCACTATATGTTGGGCACTCAGATGGCACTAGTGACGTCAATAGTGCCACCATCGTCACTATATGCTGGCACTCAGATGGCACTAGTGACGTCATTAGTGCCACCATCGTCACTACATGTTGGCACTCAGATGGCACTAGTGACGCTCATTAGTGCCACCACGTCACTATATGGCACTCGCATAGATGGCACTAGTGACGCCATTAGTGCCACCATCGTCACTATATGTGCCGGCACCTATGGCAATTAGTGACGCCATTAGTGCCACCATCGTCACTATATGTTGGCATTCTGCATAGATGGCACTAGTGATGTCATTAGCTACCATCGTCACTACATATGTTGGCACTCAGATGGCACTAGTGACGTCATTAGTGCCACCATCGTCACTATATGTTGGCACTCAGGATGGCACTAGTGACGTCACAGTGCCACCATCGTCACTATATGCTGGCACTCAGATGGCACTAGTGACGTCATTAGTGCCACCATCGTCACTATATGTTGGCACTCACGGCACTAGTGACGTCATTAGTGCCACCATCGTCACTATATGTTGGCACCTCACATGGCACTAGTGACGCCATTAGTGCCACCATCGTCACTATATGCTGGCACCCTCAGATGGCACTAGTGACGTCATTAGTGCCACCATCGTCACTATATGCTTGGCACCTCAGATGGCACTAGTGACGTCATTGGCTAGTGCCACCATCGTCACTATATGTTGGCACTCGCATAGATGGCACTATGACGTCATTAGTGCCACCATCGTCACCATATGTTGGCACCTCAGATGGCACTAGTGACGTCAATAGTGCCACCATCGTCACTATATGCTGGCACTCATACGGCACTCCAGGACGTCATTAGTGCCAACACCATCGTCACTACTATATGTTGGCACTCATATGGCACTAGTGACGCCATTAGTGCCACCATCGTCACTATATGTTGGCACTCGCATGGCACTAGTGACGCTCATTAGTGCCACCATCGTCACTATATGTTGGTACTAGATGGCACTAGTGACGTCATTAGTGCCACCACACGTCACTATATGTTGGCACTCACATGGCACTAGTGACGCCATTAGTGCCGTTCTATCGTCACTATATGTTGGTACTCAGATGGCACTATTAGTGATGTCATTAGTGCCACCATCTTCACTATATGTTGGCACTCACATGGCACTAGTGACGTCATTAGTGCCACCATCTTCACTATATGTTGGCACCTCACATGGCACTAGTGACGTCATTAGTGCCAACACCATCTTCACTCATATATGTTGGCACCTCATACGGCACCAGTGACGTCATTAGTGCCACCATCGTCACTATATGTTGGCACTCAGATGGCACTAGTGACCATTAGTGCCACCATCTTCACTATATGTTGGCACCGCATAGATGGCACTAGTGACGTCATTAGTGCCACCATCGTCACTCATATATGTTGGCACTCAGATGGCACTAGTGACGTCATTAGTGCCACCCATCTTCACTATATGTTGGCACTCAGATGGCACTAGTGACGTCATTAGTGCCACCATCGTCACTATATGTTAGCACCTCAGATGGCACTAGTGACGGCTAGTGCCACCATCTTCACTATATGTTGGCACTCAGATGGCACTAGTGACGTCATTAGTGCCACCATCTTCACTATATGCTGGCACTCACATGGCACTAGTGACGTCATTAGTGCCACCATCGTCACTACATATATGTTGGCATCTCACATGGCACTAGCGACGTGCTCGGTTAGTGCCACCATTCTACTATATGTTGGCACTCGATAATTAGTCATTAGTGCCACCATCTTCACTATATGTTGTTAATTCCCCGCATACATTTGGCACTAGTGACGTCATTAGTGCCACCATCGTCACTATATGTTGGCACCTCAGATGGCACTAGTGACGCTCATTAGTGCCACCATCTTCACTATATGTTGGCACTCACATGGCACTCCAGTGACGTCATTAGTGCCACCATCTTCACTATATGTTGGCACTCAGATGGCACTAGTGACGTCATTAGTGCCACCATCTTCACTATAGTTATGCTGGCACTCAGATGGCAATTAGTGACGTCATTAGTGCCACCATCGTCACTACTATATGTTGGCACTCAGATGGCACTAGTGACGCTCATTAGTGCCACCATCTCACTATATGTTGGCACTCGCGCGCACTATGACGCCAGTGCCACCATCGTCACTATATGTTGGCACCTCAGATGGCACTAGTGACGTCATTAGTGCCACCATCTTTCACTATATGTTGGCACTACGGCACTAGTGATCATTAGTGCCACCCACGTCACTATATGTTGGCACTCGCATGGCACTAGTGACGTCATTAGTGCCACCATCGTCACTATATGTTGGCACTCAGATGGCACTAGTGGATGCTCACAGTGCCACCATCTTCACTATATGTTGGCACTCACATGGCACTAGTGACGTCACAGCTAGTGCCAACACCATCTTCACTATATGTTGGCACCTCAGATGGCACTAGTGACGTCATTAGTGCCACCATCGTCACCATATGTTGGCACCTCAGATGGCACTAGTGACGTCATTAGTGCCACCATCGTCACTATATGTTGGTACCACATGGCACTAGTGACGCATTAGTGCCACCATCGTCACTATATATATGTTGGCACTCACATGGCACTAGTGACGTCATTAGTGCCACCATCTTCACTATATGTTGGCACTCACATGGCACTAGTGACGTCAGTCAGTGCCACCATCGTCACTATATGTTGGCACACCTCACATGGCACTAGTGACGTCATTAGTGCCACCATCACTATATATGTTGGCACTGGCTACGGCACTAGGTGACGCCATTAGTGCCACCATCTTCACTATATGTTGGCACCTCGCTACGGGCACCAGGTGACGCCATTAGTGCCACCATCGTCACTATATGTTGGCACTCACATGGCACTAGTGACGTCATTAGGTGCCACCATTCACTATATGTTGGCACCACATGGGCACCAGTGACGTCATTAGTGCCACCATCGTCACTATATGTTGGCATTCCTCACATGGCACTAGTGACGTCATTAGTGCCACCATCTTCACTATATGCTTGCACCAGATGGCAATTAGTGACGTCATTAGTGCCACCATCTTCACTATATGTTGGCAATTCCTCACATGGCACTAGTGACGCCGCTAGTGCCACCATCGTCACTATATGTTGCACCTCGGTGATGGCACCAGTGACGTCATTAGGCGCCACCATCGTCACTATATGCTGGCACTCACATGGCACTAGTGACGTCACAATAGTGCCACCATCTTCTACTATATGTTGGCACCTCACATGCACTAGTGACGTCATTAGTGCCACCATCGTCACTCTATATGTTGGCACCAGATGCAGTACCAGTGACGTCATTAGTGCCACCATCTTCACTATATGTTGGCACTCAGATGGCACTAGTGACGCCAGCTAGTGCCACCATCGTCACTATATGTTAAGAATTCACATGGCACTAGTGACGTCATTAGTGCCACCATCGTCACTACATATGTTGGCACCTCAGATGGCACTAGTGACGCCATTGGGGTGCCACCATCTTCACTATATATGCTGCACCTCACATGGCACTAGTGACGTCATTAGTGCCACCATCGCTCACTATATGTTGGCACCTCACATGGCACTAGTGACGTCATTAGTGCCACCATCACTATATGCTGGCACTCAGACAGCACTAGTGACGTCATTAGTGCCACCATCGTCACTATATGTTGGCACTCGCATAGATGGCACTAGTGACGTCATTAGTGCCACCATCGTCACCATATGTTGGCATCAGTTACGGCACTAGTGACGTCACAGTTACCACGTCACCATAGCGTTGGCACCTCAGATGGCACTAGTGACGTCATTAGTGCCACCATCGTCACTATATGTTGGCATCATTACGGCACTAGTGACGTCAACAGTGCCACCATCTTCACTCATATGTTGGCATCATTACGGCACCAGTGACGTCATTAGTGCCACCATCGCTACCATATATATGTTGGCACTCGCATAGATGGCACTAGTGACGTCAAGGTGCCACCATCTTCACTATATGTTGGCAGAATTTCACATGGCACTAGTGACGTCATTAGTGCCACCATCGTCACTACATATGCTGGCACCTCACATGGCACTAGTGACGTCATTAGCGCCACCATCGTCACGCATATATGTTGGCACTCGCATACATGGCACTAGTGACGTCATTATGCCACCATCTTCACTATATGTTGGCACTCTCAGATGGCACTAGTGACGTCATTAGTGCCACCATCGTCGCCTATATGTTGGCACTCACATGGCACTAGTGACGTCATTAGTGCCACCATCGTCACTATATGTTGGCACCTCACATGGCACTAGTGACGTCATTAGTGCCACCATCTTCACTATATGTTGGCACCGTGATGGCACTAGTGACGTCATTAGCGGCCACCACGTCATATATGTTGGCACCTCACATGGCACTAGTGACATTAGTGCCACCATCGTCAATATTATATGTTGGCACTGTGATGGCACTAGTGACGTACGCTTAGTGCCACCATCGTCACCTTTATATGTTGGCACCGCCATGTACTAGTGACGTCATTATGCCACCATCGTCACTATATGTTGGCACCGCATAGATGGTACTAGTGACGTCATTAGTGCCACCATCGTCACTATATGCTGGCACCAGATGGCACTAGTGACGTCATTAGTGCCACCATCGTCACTATATGTTGGCACCGCATAGATGGTACTAGTGACGTCATTAGTGCCACCATCGTCACTATATGTTGGCACTCAGATGGTACTAGCACGCTCATTAGTGCCACCCATCGTCACTATATGTTGGCACTCGCATAGATGGTACTAGTGACGTCATTAGTGCCACCATCGTCACTACATATATGTTGGGCACTCAGATGGTACTAGTGACGTCATTAGTGCCACCATCGTCACTATATGTTGGCACTCGCATAGATGGTACTAGTGACGCCAGCTAGTGCCACCATCGTCACTATATATGTTGGCACTCAGATGGTACAGGACGTCATTAGTGCCACCATCGTCACTATATGTTGGCACTGCATAGATGGTACTAGTGACGCTCATAGTGCCACCATCGCGTCACTACATGCTGGCACCTCAGATGGCACCAGTGACGTCATTAGTGCCACCATCGTCACTATATGTTGGCACTCGCATAGATGGTACTAGTGACGCCATTAGTGCCACCATCGTCACTATATGTTGGCACTCACATGGCACTAGTGACGTCATTAGTGCCACCATCGTCACTATATGTTGGCACTCACATGGCAATTGGGGTGACGTCATTAGTGCCACCATCTTCACCATATGTTGGCACTCAGATGGCACTAGTGACGTGTCATTAGTGCCACCATCTTCACTATATGCTGGCACTCAGATGGCACTAGTGACGTCATTAGTGCCACCATCGTCACTATATGTTGGTATATCTCAGATGGCACTAGTGACGTCATTAGTGCCACCATCTTCACTATATGTTGGCACCTCACATGGCACTAGTGACGTCATTAGTGCCACCCATCGTCACTATATGTTGGTGTTCCACATGGCACTAGTGACGTCATTAGTGCCAAATTATCGTCACTATATGTTGGCATCGAATTCAGATGGCACTAGGTGACGTCATTAGTGCCACCATCTTCACTATATGTTGGCACCTCAGATGGCACTAGTGACGTCATTAGTGCCACCATCGTCACTATATGCTGGCACTACGCACTAGTGACGCCCACAGTGCCACCATCGTCACTATATGCTGGCACTGCATAGATGCAGGCACTAGTGACGTCATTAGTGCCACCATCGTCACTATATAGCGTTGGCACCTCAGATGGCACTAGTGACGTCATTAGTGCCACCATCGCCACTATGGCGTTGGCACCTCACATGGCACTAGTGACGTCAGCTAGTGCCACCATCGTCACTATATGTTGGCACTCATAATTAGTGACGCCGGGCTAGTGCCACCATCGTCACTACATATGTTGGCACTCAGATGGCACCAGTGACGTCATTAGTGCCACCATCGTCACTACATATGCTGGCACTGTACGGCACTAGTGACGTCATTAGTGCCACCATCTTCACTATATGTTGGCACCACATGGCACTAGTGACGTCATTAGTGCCACCATCTTCATATGTTGGCACTACGGCACTAGTGACGTCATTAGTGCCACCATCGCTACTATATGTTGCTAACCTCGCACGGCACCCCTGCGACGTCATTATGCCACCATCGTCACCATATGTTGGCATCCGCTACGGCACTAGTGACGTCATTAGTGCCACATCGTCACTATGTTGGCACCCACATGGCACTGGTGACGTCATTAGTGCCAACATCGCTACCATATGTTGGCATTCCGATGGCACTAGTGACGTCATTAGTGCCACCATCGTCACTATATGTTGGCACTCAGATGGCACTAGTGACGCCATTAGTGCCACCATCGTCGCCTATGTTGGCACCTCAGATGGCACTAGTGACGCCATTGGGGTGCCACCATCGTCACTATATGCCGCACCTCAGATGGCACTAGTGACGTCATTAGTGCCACCATCGTCACTATATGCTGGCACTCATTACGGCACTAGTGACGCCACAGTTACCATCGTCACTATATGCTGGTACTCAGATGGCACTAGTGACGTCATTAGCGCCACCATCGTCACTATATGCTGGCATTCCTCATTACGGCACTAGTGACGCCTGGCTAGTGCCACCATCGTCACTATATGTTGGCACTTCACATGGCACTAGTGACGCTGGCTAGTGCCACCATCGTCACTATATGTTGGCACTCACATGGCACTAGTGACGTCATTAGTGCCACCATCTTCACTATATATGTTGGCACTGACATGGCACTAGTGACGTCATTAGTGCCACCATATCTTCACTATATGCTGGCACCTCCTCACATGGCACTAGTGACGTCAGCTAGTGCCACCATCGTCACTATATGTTGGCATCTTCAGTAATGGCACTAGTGACGTCATTAGTGCCACCATCGTCACTATATGTTGGCACTCAGATGGCACTAGTGACGTCATTAGTGCCACCATCGTCACTATATGTTGCACCGATGGCACTCAGTATCATTATGCCACCATCGTCACTACATGTTGGCACTCTCAGATGGCACTAGCATGCCCATTATGCCACCATCTTCACTATACACACTTTGACTCTCGACTTCCCTTGTGATATTTTGTTGAACCTAACCTAACCCAACCTAACCTAACCCAACCCAACCTAACCTTAACCTAACCTAACCTAACCTAACCTAATCCCAACCTAACCTAACCTAACTCCAACCATCATTTATTTGTTTTCAGGTAAGGCGCCAAGGTATGGAGGCTACTTACTACCGAGGGAGAGATCATGCTAGCTGGTGCTGAGGTAAACACCGTGAGGGAAGGTACAGTACTGGCTCCCTCTTCTTCATCACTGTTCTCAAACACGATGGTGACTTGACTGTTGTTTTACACTGGATGAAATAAGATGATGAAGCAGTGTGTCTAGAGGGAGATTATATTTATGTGACTGTTTCTCAGTGATCACCTCCCGCCCTGGCTCCTCCCACCTCCCCGGCCTCACCACCTACCTCCGGCCTCACCACCCACCCCGGCCCTCACCACCCACCTCCCGGCCTCACCTCCCACCTCCCGGTCTTCACCACCACCTCCTGGCCTCACCACCCACCTCCGGCCTTCACCACCCACCTCCCGGCCCTCACCACCCACCTCCCGGCCTTCACCACCACCTCCGCCCAATCCTCACACCTCCTGCCCACACCTCCCACCTCCGGCCTTCACCTCCCACCTCCTGCCCTCACCACCACCCCTCTCGGCCTCACCACCCACCTCCCGGCCCTCACCACCCACCTCCGGCCTTCACCACCCACCTCCCGGCCCTCACCACCCACCTCCCGCCCTCACCACCCACCTCCCTGCCTCACCACCCACCTCCCTCACCACCCACCTCCCGGCCTTCACCACCCACCTCCTGCCCTCACCACTTACCTCCCGGCCCTCCACACCCACCTCCCGGCCTCACCACCCACCTCCCCCTCACCACCCACCTCCCGGCCTTCACCACCCACCTCCTGCCCTCACCACCCACCTCCCTGGCCTTCACCACCCACCTCCCGCCCTCACCACCCACCTCCCGGCCCTCACCACCGACCTCCTGCCCTCACCACCCACCTCCTGCCCTTCACCACCCACCTCGGCTCACCACCCACCTTCCGCCCTCACCACCCACCTCCCGCCCTCACCACCCACCTCCCGCCTTCACCACCCACCTCCGGCCTTCACCACCCACCTCCCGCCCTCACCACCCACCTCCTGCCTTCACCACCCACCTCCCGCCCTCACCACCCACCTCCTGCCCTCACCACCCACCTCCGGCCTTCACCACCCACCTCCGCCTTCACCACCCACCTCCCGGCCCTCACCACCCACCTCCCGCCCTCACCACCCCACCTCCCGCCTTCACCACCCACCTCCAGCCTTCACCACCCACCTTCCGGCCCTCACCACCCACCTGCACTCCCCCTCCCTCACTGCCTGGCGGATGATCATAAGAACATAAGACAATAAGTCGTCTTCAATAGGCCGGTTGGCCTGTGCATGGATTTTAATTTTGAATTGAAACAGTTTATTTAGCCAGAAGAACACAGATACAGAGTGGACAATAATAACAATATTAACATGGCTGAGCCAGTTGAGAACCTGAGCTGCACCTGATATATACCTACATTTATCTCAAGGAAGTATTATGTAACATTTAGTATCATCTGGAATAGTACAATAGCATGGTGGTAATAAGAACATCTCATAATGTTACCGCGGTTATCACTTCAATATTAATTTATTCTATTTATTTATTATCATTATTATTTTTATTATTATAAGTATATACATAAATTACAGTGGAATTGTTAAACATAAGTATAATGGGGAGCAGTACATCATGGGTTGTGCAGTAATAAGGTTGAACAAGAGGACAGAGCCGTCAGGGTTATGTTTAGTTGGCAATGATGTTTATGTCAATGGTAATTATTTATTTATTTTCATGATAATTTCCGATAAAACGGTTTTGATGGTACAATAAAAGCAGGTACTGTAAATATAGTAAGTGTTACAAGAAATATTTATACTTCGACAATTGATATTTTTTAAGAGATGATTTAAAGGAAGGGAGCGTAGTGTTTGGTGGGATGGGTGTGAAGTTGTTCCACACCTTCACACCGTGATATTTTATGGAGCTCCTGTCTAGAGTTACAACCACTCTCTATCATCCATGAATCAATCTAGCCACCACTCACCACTTTAGTATATTGCCAGTTTGTAGATGATCTTACAGAGAGAGATACTCGCCGTGCCCACAGCTCTGGTGAACACAGGAGAGACAACACTTGACTCTGTACAAAGTTTCATACATAAATTACTGAAGTATTTAAAACGTTGACTTTACTCTCAGTAAAACAATAAACTACACAACCACAGTGAGAAGTGAGGTCAGGTAAGGTCAGGTGAAGAGTGGTGTGGTGAGGTCATGCCAGGTGAGGTAAGGTCAGGTGAAGTGAAGTGAGGAGTGGTGTGGTGAGGTCATGTCAGGTGAGGTAAGGTCAGGTAAGGTAAGGCTATACGTGGAGGAGTGGTGTGGTCATGTCAGGTGAGGTAAGGCTGTGTAAGGTAGTGGAGGTCAGGTAAGGTGAAGTGAGGTCATGTGAGGAGTGGTGTGGTCAGGTGAGGTCAGGTCATGTCAGGTCAGATGTGTCTCCATTTATGTTTAACACCACCAATGTTCACACTCAGTATATACTGTACGTTCATCATGACCTACCCCTGAGGTCATGAGGTCAAAGGTTAAGACAGCAGTACAGTAGTGTCGTTATTGTCGTGTCAGCTCCACATTATCTAACAGTTGGCTAGAATTGACCTTAATAAATGGTTCTAATTCAGGATTATGTAACTACCGTATCTATTGTATGTTACAAGTGGTCTTATTATTATTATTATTATTACATATTATTATTATTATTATTATTATTATCAATTAAATACTACACTGTTGTCAGGTCTCTCTGTGATGTCCACCATTACCTTGTGACGTCACGCATTAATTTTGTCTAAATGGATTTTAAGCTCAAACAACACTTACATAAATAAGACAACTACCCACTAGGACCACCATGATGGTTACAGGTCAAGTGTGATTGTTTAGCCTGGGTGAGGGCCGCTACACCATGTAATTACGTCAACATGTTCAGTCACCAACACGAGTCTTTAACCTGAGGACAACAAACATTATCCCCAACGTTGATCATTACATAATATAAGTTCACTTCTTGTGTCATTAGGTGTGACCAGGTAACACAGGTATTTAACTGATTAAGAGTATGACAACTACATCAAGGTCAAAATAAACCTGAAGGAATATTTCTATGAAGAGTTAATTAGATCAGGTGTTCAGTGTTGCCTCTTGGTCTTACTAACACTAAGGGTGACAGAGGCGAGGGGTAGACAGTGGTGAAGGTGACAGAGAGGGGCAGAGAGGGGTGGACAGAGGCGAGGGGTAGACAGTGGTGAAGGGTGGACAGTGGTGAAGGATGGACAGAGGCAAGGGGTGGACAGAGTCGAGGGGTGGACAGAGGCGAAAGGTGGACAGAGACAAGGTGTTGACAGATTCGAATGGCGGACAGAGGCGAGGAGTAGACAGAGGTGAGGAATGGACATAGCCGAGTGTTGTGACCGACCACCAGAAATTTCAGTGGTGGCCTAAGAGACAGTTGATCGGGTTTCTCCTGACGGTTCCTGCATCAACTCACCACTATAGTTTGTACACCACCATCCCTTGTAAACCTAATGATCACTATTACCTAACTTATCATAGAGTGTTATATAAGAATTCTGTGTTGGTGTAAAATATATACAAATTGTTATGGTGAATCATTAGTTCACATCAGAGTCACCAGTTTGTATGAGAGAATTATTTAGGAAGTTTGCAGGTGGTGGTGCAGTGAGGTGGGTTGGTGGTGGGGTGGGGTGGTGTGGAGTGGGTGGGTGGTGGAGAGGTGGGTGGGGTGGAGTGGGTGGGTTGGTTGGTGGGTTGGTTGGGGTTGGGGTTGGTTGGTTGGGTTGGTGGGTGGGTTGGGTTGGGTTGGTTGGGTTGGTTGGTGGGGTTGGGTGGGGTTGGGTTGGTTGGGGTTGGGTTGGGTTGGGTTGGGTTGGGTGGGGTTGGGTGGGTTGGTTGGGTTGGGTTGGTGGGTTGGTGGGTGGGTTGGGTTGGTTGGGTTGGGTTGGTTGGGGTGGGTGGTGGGTGAGTGGGTGTTGGAGTGGGTGGGTGGTGGGTGGGTGGGTGGTGGGGTGGGTGGTGGAGGTTGGTGGGTGGGGTTGTGGGTGGGTTGGTGGTGGGTGGGTTGGTTGGTTGGTGTGTGGTTGGGTTGGGGTTGGGTTGGGTTGGGTTGGTTGGGTTGGGGTTGGGTTGGGGTTGGTTGGTTGGGTTGGGGTTGGGGTTGGATGGGTTGGTTGGGTTGGGGTTGGGGTTGGTTGGTTGGGTTGGTTGGGGTTGGGGTTGGGTTGGTTGGGTGGGGTTGGTTGGGGTTGGGGTTGGGTTGGTTGGGGGTGGTGGGTGGGGTGGGTGGTGGGTGAGGTTGGTTGGTGGGGTGGGTGGTGTGGGAGGTGGGTGGTGGGTGGGTTGGATGGGGTGGGGTGGGTTGGTTGGTGGGTTGGGTTGGGTTGGTTGGGTTGGGTTGGGTGGGTTGGTTGGGGTTGGTTGGTTGGTTGGGGTTGGGTGTGTGGTTGGTTGGGTTGGGTTGGGGTTGGTTGGTTGGGGTTGGGTTGGGTTGGGTTGGGGTTGGGTGGGTTGGGTTGGTGGGTTGGGTTGGTTGGTTGGTTGGGGTTGGTTGGTTGGGTTGGGTTGGGTTGGTGGGTGGGTGGTGGGTGGGTGGTGGGGTTGGTGGGTGGTGGGTTGGTGGGTGGTGGTGGGGTGGGTTGGGTTGGGTTGGAGTGGGTGGGAGGTGGTTGGGGTGGGTGGGTGTGGGTGGGTTGGGTTGGTTGGGTGGGTGGGGTGGGTTGGTGGGTTGGTTGGTTGGGGTTGGGTGGGTTGGGTTGGTTGGTTGGGGTTGGTTGGTTGGGTTGGTTGGTTGGGTGGGTTGGTTGGGGTTGGTTGGTTGGGGTTGGTTGGTTGGTTGGTGGTTGGTTGGTTGGTTGGGTTGGTTGGTGGGTGGGTGGGTGGTGGTGGGTGGGTGGGTTGGGTGGGTGGGTTGGGTTGGTGGTGGGGTTGGTTGGTGGGGTTGGGTTGGGTTGGTTGGGTGGGTGGGTGGTGGGTGGGTGGTGTGGGTTGGTTGGTTGGGTTGGTTGGGTTGGTTGGTTGGGTTGGGTTGGGGTTGGTTGGTTGGTGTGGTTGGGGTTGGTTGGTTGGGGTTGGGTTGGTTGGGTTGGTTGGTTGGTTGGTTGGTTGGTTGGGTTGGTTGGTTGGTTTGGTTGGTTGGTGGGTGGGTGGGTGGTGGAGTGGGTGGGTGGGAGGTGGGTGGGTGGAGTGGGTGGGTGGTGGAGTGGGTGGTGGGTTGGTGGGTTGGTGGGTGGGTGGGTGGGTGGGTGGGTGGTGGGTGGGTTGGGTTGGGTGGGTTGGTTGGTGGGTTGGGGTTGGTTGGGTTGGTTGGGTTGGTTGGTTGGGGTTGGTTGGTTGGTTGGTTGGGTTGGTTGGTTGGTTGGTTGGGTGGGTTGGTTGGTTGGTTGGTTGGTTGGGGTTGGGTGGTTGGTTGGTTGGGGGTTGGATGGTTGGTTGGTGGGGGTAGTTGGTTGGTGGTGGGTTGGGTTGGTGGTTGGTTGGGTTGGTTGGTTGGGTTGGGTTGGTTGGGTTGGTTGGTTGGTTGGTTGGGTTGGTTGGTTGGTTGGGAGTTGGTTGGTTGGTTGGTTGGTTGGTTGGTTGGTTGGGTTGGGTTGGTTGGTTGGTTGGGGTTGGGGTTGGTTGGTTGGGTTGGTTGGTTGGGTTGGTTGGTTGGTTGGTTGGTTGGTTGGGTTGGTTGGTTGGTTGGGGTTGGTTGGTTGGGTGGGTTGGGGTGGTGGTTGGTTGGATTGGGTTGAGTGGTGGTGGGTTGGTGGTGGAGTGGGTTGGTTGGTGGTGGATGGGTTGGTTGGGGTGGTTGGGTGGGTTGGGTGTGGTGGATTGGGTTGGTTGGTTGGGTGGGTTGGAGTTGGTTGGTTGGGTTGGGTTGGTGGATTAGTTGGGTTGGTTGGGTGGGTTGGGTTGGTTGGGTGGGTTGGTTGGTTGGGTGGGTGGGGTGGTGGGTGGGTGGTGTTTGGGTGGGTTGGTGGGGGTGGGGTTGGTTGGTGTGGTTGGGGTGGGGTTGGTGGGTTGGGTTGGTTGGGTTGGGGTTGGGGTTGGTTGGGGTTGGGTTGGTTGGTTGGGGTTGGTTGGGGGTGGGTGGTTGGTGGGTGGTTGGTTGGTTGGGTTGGGGTGGGGTTGGTGGGGTGGGTGGTTGGTGTGGGTTGGGTTGGTGGTTGGGTTGGTTGGTTGGGTTGGGTTGGTGTGGGTTGGGTTGGTTGGGGTTGGTTGGTTGGTTGGTTGGTGGTGGGTTGGGGTTGGTTGGTTGGGGTTGGTTGGGTTTGGGACTGGCTGAGTGGGGTTGGCCGTCATGGACCTCAACCACCTGGCCTCTAGCACGACCTCAACCACCCGACCTCAGCATTCTCTGAGGATCGTGGTCATGTTATCTTTATCATTGTTCCTTGGCTATCACCCTTAGTTATCACCCTTAGTTTATCATAGTTATCACCCATTGGTTATCACCCTTTAGCTATCACCCTTAGTTATCACCCATTGGTTGTCACCTTAGTTATCACCCCTTAGTTATCACCCTTGTTATCACCCCATAGTTATCACCCTTAGTTATCACCCTTAGTTATCACCCATTGGTTGTCAAACTTTAGTTATCACCCTAGTTATCACCATTGGTTATACAGATTATTTAGTGAATGTTGATGACATGTGTGTGTGTGTGTGTGTGTGTGTGTGTATGTGTGTGTGTGTGTGTGGTGTGTGTGGTGTGTGTGTGTGGGGGGCAGAGTTTTTGTACATCAAGATTTACTGTTGTAGGGAAGCGTCGCCTTTAACACACCTGTGGGGGTGAGAGAAGCTCCTGGCTCCAGTAATCAGTGTGACGTCAGGTGAACATGGATGACTGTTTCCTAAACTAAGGTTTTCACTCACGTCCAACTGTACACTAATTCTCAACAAGATTATTTAACTGTTGGATAATGTTAAATTATTGTTTGAATTATAATAACATAATACGACAATAATTGAACACACATCGGCATAAGTCAACAGTATAAATAATGATGTTATCTACCACTGTGATCCAGTGAGTGGAAGTGTGTAGGGGTGACCCTCAGCCCCGGCCTGGTGGCAGGACACGACCTTCCCATGAAAAGGTAAGATGACCATCCTCCTCCGTCAGCTGGCCGTCAACAGCAGCTCTTGGCCCTGCCTGCCACCTGCCCCTACACTCCCGCCGCCAGTAACACCACACACTGTACGGTAGACCAAACACGGAAGACAAAATATGAACACAAATTTAAACTTACAGTTCAGAGTGAATGGATTACAACAACAAACACAGAGACGAGTGTGTGAGAGGAGGGAGAGTTAAGCACAGTGTTATATACAGACCAGCCTGTGAGAGGAGGGAGAGTTAAGCACAGTGTTATATACAGACCAGCCTGTGAGAGGAGGGAGAGTTAAGCACAGTGTTATATACAGACCAGCCTGTGAGAGGAGGGAGAGTTAAGCACAGTGTTATATACAGACCAGCCTGTGAGAGGAGGGAGAGTTAAGCACAGTGTTATATACAGACCAGCCTGTGAGAGGAGGGAGAGTTAAGCACAGTGTTATATACAGACCAGCCTGTGAGAGGAGGGAGAGTTAAGCACAGTGTTATATACAGACCAGCCTGTGAGAGGAGGGAGAGTTAAGCACAGTGTTATATACAGACCAGCCTGTGAGAGGAGGGAGAGTTAACAGTGTTATATGAACCAGCCTGTGAGAGGAGGGAGAGTTAAGCACAGTGTTTATATCACAGACCAGCCTGTGGGAAGGAGGAGAGTTAAGCACAGTGTTGCCATACAGACCAGCCTGGCAGAGGAGGAGGTTAAGCACAGTGTTATATACAGACCAGCTTTGTGAGAGGAGGAGAGTTAAGCACAGTGTTGTCTCTGAGACCAGCCTGTGAGAGGAGGGAGAGTTAAGCACAGTGTTATATACAATTCCAGCCTGTGAGGAAGGAGGAGAGTTAAGCACAGTGTTATATACAGACCAGCCTGTGAGAGGAGGGAGAGTTAAGCACAGTGTTATATACAGACCAGCCGGTGAGAGGAGGAAGAGTTAAGCACAGTGATATATACAGACCAGCCTGTGAGAGGAGGGAGAGTTAAGCACAGTGTTATATACAGACCAGCCTGTGAGAGGAGGGAGAGTTAAGCACAGTGTTATATACAGACCAGCCTGTGAGAGGAGGGAGAGTTAAGCACAGTGTTATATACAGACCAGCCTGTGAGAGGAGGGAGAGTTAAGCACAGTGTTATATACAGACCAGCCTGTGAGAGGAGGGAGAGTTAGCACAGTGTTATAGAACCAGCCTGTGAGAGGAGGAGAGTTAAGCACAGTGTTATATACAGACCAGCCTGTGAGAGGAGGGAGAGTTAAGCACAGTGTTATATACAGACCAGCCTGTGAGAGGAGGGAGAGTTAAGCACAGTGTTATATACAGACCAGCCTGTGAGAGGAGGGAGAGTTAAGCACAGTGTTATATACGGACCAGCCTGTGAGAGGAGGAGGTTAAGCACAGTGTTATATACAGACCAGCCTGTGAGAGGAGGGAGAGTTAAGCACAGTGTTATATACAGACCAGCCTGTGAGAGGAGGGAGAGTTAAGCACAGTGTTATATACAGACCAGCCTGTGAGAGGAGGGAGAGTTAAGCACAGTGTTATATGGGACCAGCCTGTGAGAGGAGGGAGAGTTAAGCACAGTGTTATATACAGACCAGCCTGTCAGGTTATGTGCAGCAGTACGACCCTGGCAACAACTACAGTCAACCAGCGTCCATAACGTAACACATATACAAACCTAACATACCTAACCCAGCCTGCCCAGCCTAACCACAACACAACACAACACAACCTAACTAGCACAACCAACCCAACCAACCCTAACCTAACTAACCTAACCTAACCAACACCAACCAACCCAACCCCTACAACCTAACCCTACCTAACCCTAACCTAACCTAACCTAACCTAACCACCCTAACCTACAAACCAACCACTGCCCAACCAACCCTATCTCACCTAACCCACACTTCCCCACCAACTCTACCTTAAAAACACATTAAGGTGGATGAAATAATCTTATGGTAACATTTTTGGGTCATGTGTTCACTGAGTGTCTGTGACATGTGGTCTACTAGGTCCGTGATCATGTTCACTAGTGTCCGTGTGGGTCATGTGTCTCTGGTGCCTGTGGGTCATGTGTGGTCTACTGAGTGTCCGTTGGATCATGTGCGGTCTACAGGTTCGTGTGATCATGTGTACTGAGTGTCCGTGTGGATCATGTGTAGTCACTGAGTGTCCGTGTGGGGTCATGTTGTCTACTAGGTCCGTGTGGGTCATGTGTGCTCTGAGTGTCCGTGGGTCATGTGTGGTCTACTGAGTGTCCGTGTGGACATGTGTGGTCTACTGAGTGTCCCGTGGGACATGTGGTCTCTGCAGGTGTCGTGATCATGTGGTTTACTGAGTGTCTGGTCATGTGCTCTACTGAGTGTCCTGTGGGTCATGTGGTCACTGAGTTCCGTGGGTCATGTGTGGTCTCTGGTGTCCGTGTGGATCATGTGGTCTGGTGTCTGTGTGGATCATGTGTGGTCTACTGAGTGTCTGTGGGGTTGCTCTACTGAGGTCCAAAGGCTGTGTGGTCTGCAGTGTCCGTGTGGGTGCCTGGTCACTGAGTGTCCTGTGGACATGTGTGGTCTACTAGTGTCTGTGGGTCATGTGTGCTCTACTGAGTGTCCGTGTGGGTCATGTGTGGTCTACTGAGTGTCCCGTGTGGGTCATGTGTGCTCTACTGAGTGTCCCGTGTGGATGTGTGTGTGTGGTCTACTGAGTGTCCGTGTGGGTGTGTGCGGTCTACTGAGTGTCCTGTGGGTCATGTGTGTGGTCTACTAGTGTCCGTGGGTCATGTGGCCATTTACGTGTCCGGTGGTGGTCTACTGCCGGCCAGGTCATGTGGCCTACTGAGTGTCTGTGGGTCATGGGTCACTAGTGTCCGTGTGGGCCATGTGTGCCAGTCCACTGGACGTCACTAGTGCATGGGTCATTTGGTCTACTGAGTGTCTGTGGGCATGTGTGGTCTAATGATGTCGTGGGTCATGTGATCTACTGGTGCATCAGTGTGGGTCATGTGTGGTCTACCATATCCCGTGTGGGTGTGTAGCTGAGTGTCCGTGTGGTCATGTGTGGTCTACTGAGTGTCAATAATGGGTCATGTGTGGTCTATGAGTGTCCGTGGCGGTCATATGGTCTACTGATATGTGGGTCATGTGTGGTCTGCTAGTGTCCCTGTGGGGTAATGGTCTCTGCTGAGTCCTGTGGCGTCATGCAGTCACAGGTGTCCGTGTGATTGCTGCACATGTCCGTGTGATTCATGTGGTCTACTGAGTGTCGTGTGGTCAGTGGTCACTGAGTGTCATTGGTCTGCCATGTGGGTCATGCTACTGAGTGTCCGTGTGGGTCATGTGTGTCTACGGTGTTGCAGAGTTGGTGTGTCTACTGATTCCTTGTTGTGTGGTCACGATGTCCGTGGTCATGTGTGGTCTACTGAGTGTCCGTGTGGGTCATGTGTGGTCTACTGAGTGTCGTGTGGTCATGTAGCCTGAGTGTCCGTGTGGATCATGTGTGGTCTACGAGTGTCCGTGGGTCATGGTTTACTAGTGTCTGTGGGTATGGTCTATAGTGTCTGTGGTCATGTGGTCCTGAGCTTGGGTCAGGTGGTCTACTGAGGTCCGTGTGGATCATGTGTGGTCTACTAGTGTATCATGTGGTTACTAGCCAGTGTGGGTCATGTGTGGTCTACTGAGTGTCAGTGTGGGTCATACTGAGTGTCCGTGTGGGTCATGTGTGGTCTACTGAGTGTCCGTGTGGGTCATGTGTGGTCTACTGAGTGTCCGTGTGGATCATGTGTGGTCTACTGAGTGTCCGTCTCTGTGTGTGGATGGTGGGTAATGTGGATGGTGGGTAATGTGGATGGTGGTTAATGTGGATGTGGTTAATGTGGATGTTGGTTAATGTGGATGTTGGTTAATGTGGATGTGGTTAATGTGGATGGTGGTTAATGTGGATGTGGTTAATGTGGATGTGGTTAATGTGGATGTTGGTTAATGTGGATGTTGGTTAATGTGGATGTGGTTAATGTGGATGTGCTTAAGAAACTGTAAGAACGAGTCTAAGAACCCTGAAACAAATCTATGAAGCCCCGAAACGAATCCCCGAACCACCAAAACGAATCCCTGAACAGCTGAAACGAATCCCTGAACTGCTGAAACGAATCGCTGAACCGCTGAAACGAATTCCCGAACCACCAAAACGAATCCCTGAACAGCTGAAACGAATCCCTGAACTGCTGAAACGAATCGTTGAACCGCTGAAACGAAACTATGAACAGCTGAAACGAATCCCTGAACCGCTGAAACGAATCCCTGAACCGCTGAAACGAAACTATGAACAACTGAAACGAATCCCTGAACCGCTGAAACGAATCCCTGAACCACTGAAACGAATCTATCAACCATCAAGTCTTATTTGAATCTGATACAGTTTCAACTACATAAATACATGAATTTTGAGCCCCAATTGTACCTGTAATGACTCACTTCATCCTCACACAAACGACCTTCTGAAAGTTACATATTTCTGAGAAGTTTTTAAGAAGAAATTTTTTACCTTTAGAAAACATAAAAATTTGTCAGATATGAAGAAGAAATTTGTGGGGTTTACAAAATTTCCTCCTCGGAATTTATACTGTTAAATGTAAATGGTTCTTTTAAGTGTTGCTCTTGAGTACGATGACCTAACCTCACGAGTACTGATGGCCTTGAGTACTACGGTCTTCAATACTATGACTTTCTTAACCCCTTGAGTACGATGACCTAACCTCACGAGTACTGATGGCCTTGAGTACTACGGTCTTCAATACTATGACTTTCTTAACCCCTTGAGTACGATGACCTAACCTCACGAGTACTGATGGCCTTGAGTACTACGGTCTTCAATACTATGACTTTCTTAACCCCTTGAGTACGATGACCTAACCTCCCGAGTACTGATGGCCTTGAGTATTACGGTAAAAAAGATTGTCATTGTTTACATTATTCAGCTGACGAAATGAGACGACATGACACGGGACGAGACGAGACGACACGAGACGACATGACACGGGACGAGACGAGACGACACGAGACGAGACGACACGGGACGACACGAGACGACATGACACGAGACGACGACACGAGACGAGACGACACGGGACGACACGAGACGACATGACACGAGACGACACGAGACGACATGACACGGGACGACACGAGACGACATGACACGGGACGACACGAGACGACACGACACATCACTACCACTGTCTGTTGCTAAGTATGACGACTTCAGCTGTTGTCTGTACAGTTATCAGAGCAGGTAAGGCTGTTGATCACTCACTCTTTGCCACACACACACACACACACATACACACGCACGCACGCACACACATACAAACCCTCCCCCTCCCCCCTACCAGTGTTCAACCATTTGAAATTGCAAACAAACTCCTGAAATTTAAATCCAAACGCTCTACGGCTCCAATTGACCTCCCAATCAAAATTTACAAGGAGTTTGCAGTCAAACTTGCCGCCCCCCTTTGTTCCATTATTAATGCTTCCCTCAGACAAAGCAAATGCCCTAATGAATGGAAAACCGCATTTGTCACCCCCATCCCCAAGGTCACCACCCCACAGTCCCCTAGTGACCTCAGGCCAGTTGCCATTACCCCCATACCCAGTCTACTCTGTGAAGACTTTGTTTTTGAATGGGAATTTGCTAGTATTCATCAGTCAATTAATCCACAGCAATTTGGCAATATGAGGACCTCCTCTACATCACACTGCTTAGTTAGTTTCCTGGATTTTCTGCACAAAAACCTGGAGAAACGTAAGACATCACTGGCCGTTGCCCTTGTTGACTTCAGAAAGGCTTTTGACCTTGTTGATCACTCCACTGTTATCAACAAGGCCATTGCACTAGGGCTGCCCACCAACCTGGTCTCATGGCTCACTGATTTCCTGAGTGAGCGTCGTCAGGCAGTGAGGTACCATGGTTCTGTCTCCACATTCCAACACCTCACCTGCGGTGTTCCCCAGCGGACCAAGATGGGACCACTGTGCTTCCTAATCCTGATCAACGACGCTCTATCGGACACTCCTCACAGGTGGAAGTACGTGGATGACTGCACTGTGGGGGTTACAGTAGACAACACCTCACCGGACTACTCATCGCTACAAGGCACCCTGGACAGGCTACAGGCATGGACTACGGCGAACAAGGTCACCATCAACCACTCCAAAACCGTAGTCATGCACTTCAATACCGCCACCACTCCAGTGCAAGCTCCAGCAGTCACAGTGGGTGTCCATCCTCTCCAGTTAGTGTAGTCTGCCAAACTCCTGGGTGTAACTATAGACCACAAACTGGACTGGAAGGCCCATGTAAACAACACAATCAAGGCAACCTCGTACCGACTCTACATGCTACGACGACTCAGGCCAGAGCTGAGGACCATCTACAACGCCTTTATTCACCCCAAACAAACGTATGCGTCACCAGCCTGGTCGTCTTCTCTCAACTCTACCCAACAATGTCAGCTAGAGAAGGTACAGAAAAGGGCCTGCAGAATCATGCTCGGCGCAACTACTCCGGCTACAACAACGCTCTCTCCACCCTGGAAATACCATCCCTCAGTGACCACCACCACGCACTAGCAGGATTTGGCAGTGGGCTACTACACCACCTCGTCATCGCCACCGGCCGTCCCCCGCTCACCTCGCGCAGTCCGCCTCTACAACAAAATTCAGCCCATAAGAGCCTGCACCGATAGATATAGGAATAGCACCATCCCATCTATTGTTAAAATAATAAACAACTCCTGATTTATGTACTGTACAGCCCTGTAAATGTATTCAATGCATATTATTGTGTCTAAATCAAATGTAAGCTTGTATATTTTCAGCCACCGACTGCAACTCTATTTATAAACCGTTTATTATTATTATTATTATTATGATTATTATTATTATTATTATTATTGTTATTATTATTATTATTATTATTACTATTACTATTATTATTATTATTATTATTATTATTACTATTACTATTATTATTATTATTATTACTATACATACATACATACAGCGAGTAATACAGTCGTTGATTCTTCTATGTGATCAGTAAACAAATAATAGTTAGTACAATATATGCTTACGTCATCACCCAACTACAGGAAAGCAGGAAATTGTGAACATGTTATCGACTAAAGGTTCACACGGGGTACAGTCTCCCCCAAAAGTATCAGCCCCTTTCCTCATCGATACAATGTGTCACAATGGAGGAATATTTCCGATCACTTATTGTGACTCCTGCATTATGTCGGTAGGTCTGCCTTCCTAGTATCTGTGAGGCTGCCAGTTATTATTTCTGCCATTTGTCCTCCATCTTTAGTACAATAATATAATGATATTAATGGAGTGAAAATATATCAACGGCAGTCAAATAGTGGGTGTTTACTGCTGGTAATCCACGACCACATTGTCTCGTAGTGCATCAGATAATGTTCCGCTGCCAGCACGACTCATGATTGTTGCCTCACCAATTGACGTAAAAATAATATCGAATTGCAGTAAATCATAATGTCATTGTATACGGCATCATAATACACATGTATTTACTGTTTGTAAATAAATGTAATATCGGATCATAGTGTTTCATATTTAGTTCTTAGCGACTCCATTGTAACCTCGGTTCATGAAAACACAGTAACGTTATATTCCTCTTTGGTGATCCGTCCCCTGGGGCTGAAATAGTACCTCAGGTGCATACATCAGCGGAGTTACTCAGGACGTTATTGGTATCACAATTCATCCTATTTCATTACATTATGTAGACAACAGGTGATATACTGCAGATATCTTGGTGATTAACAGGTACAAGAAGAACGACCGAAAGGCGCAACTCACAATCAGGAATACCAACCTAACCGAGACTGTTGTGTACGAGTCATTGTGTTCATATCCAAGTACATCAGAGACTGGGGGGGGGGGTGACCTTTTTGTGTTGAGTGCACAAGTGTCACTGGTTGTCAACTCATGGCTCTAAAACAACGTTACTCATAGAACAGTAAACTCTGGATAACAAATGTCTTATCATAACACCTGCTGATAATGATCGATTATAAGATACTGTATACAGCATCTCGCATAACATTCTTGAACTTCTCACATGTATACAAAGGAGGGTTAGGTTAGGTTAAGTCATGCTAGGTTAGGTTAAGTCATGCTAGGTTAATGATAGGTAAGGTTATGTGACGTAGTTACATGTGTGGGTGGTTGTGCCAGGCTAAGATAACAACGTCTTATGACCTGTTCTGCCCTATGTTAACAGGGTCTTGAACATTACCACAACACTGTACTGATTTGTAGGGTGTCGTGTGAGGGCCCGGTACTCTGTGTGTGTGTGTGTGTGTGTGTGTGTGTGTGTGTGTGTGTGTGTGTGTGTGTGTACATCACCACCACCCTGAATATTAACACGGGTCTACACTGCTCCCCGACATACAGTATACACCAGCTAGGTATAACTACTGTAATGTGTTAGTAGCCAGGCCATGGCAACAGTGTGTGGCTACTCACGCGCTGCACACCACCACCACTACTACCACCACTACCAACACTACTACTACCACCACCACTACTACCACCACCACCACTACCAACACTACTACCACCACCACCACTACCAACACCTACTACCCACCATTACTACCACAACTACCACCACCACTACTACCTACCACTACCACCACCACCTACTACCACCACACCACTACCACACTACTACCACCACCACCATACTACCACCAACACTACTACCACCACTAACACAACCACCCACCACCTACTACTACCACCACCACTACTACCACACCACCTACTACCACCACTCACCACTACACTACCACCACCACCACCACTGCCCACCACTATTACCACCATTACTACCACAACTACCACCACCACCACCACCACCACCACCACCACTACACACCACCACCACTACTACCACCACCACTACTACTACACACTACTACCACCACCCCACCACCTACCACCACCACTACCACCACCACTATTACCACCACCAAAACTACTACCACCACTACTACCACCACCACCTCACAAACCCCTCCCTCCCCCCTCCCCCACCACCCCTTCCCATCTCCCCTCCCCCACCACCCCTCCCATCTCCCCCTCCCACCTCCCATCTCCCCACCACCCTCCATCTCCCTCCTCCCACCCACCTCCCATCTCCCCTCCCCCACCTCCCATCTCCCCTCCCTCCACCACCCCTCCATCTCCCCCCTCCTCCCACCAACCCCTCCCATCTCCCCCCTCCCCCCCCCTCCCATCTCCCCTCCCCCCCCTCCCATCTCCCCCCCCCCACCACCCCTCCCATCTCCCCTCCCCTCCCACCTCCCATCTCTCCCTCCTCCCACCCCCCTCCCATCTCCCACCTCCCCCACCCCTCCCATCTCTCCCTCCTCCCCCCCCCTCCCATCTCCCCTCCCCCACCACCTCCCATCTCCCCTCCCTCACCCACCCTCCCCTCCCCTCCCCACCACCCCTCCCATCTCCCCCTCCCCCCCTCCCATCTCTCCCTCCTCCACCACCCCTCCCATCTCCCCCCCCCCCACCCACCCTCCCATCTCCCCCTCCCTCCCCACAACTCATCTCCCCTCCCCTCCCACCACCCCTCCCATCTCCCCCTCCCCACCCACCCCTCCCATCTCCCCCTCCCCTCCCCACCACCCTCCCATCTCTCCCTCCTCCCACCACCCCTCCCATCTCCCCCACCCCCACCACCCCTCCCATCTCTCCCCTCCCCCACCCCTCCCATCTCCCCCTCCTCCACCACCCCTCCCATCTCTCCCCTCCTCCCACCACCCCTCCCATCTCCCCTCCCTCCCACCACCCTCCCTCTCTCCCCTCCCTCCCCACCACCCCTCCCATCTCCCCTCTCCTCCCCACCCCTCCCATCTCTCCCCTCCTCCCACCACCCCTCCCATCTCCCCTCCCCCCCTCCCATCTCCCCTCCCCCCACCACCCCTCCCCTCCCCTCCTCCACCCACCCCTCCCATCTCCCCCTCCCCACCACCCCTCCCATCTCCCCCCTCCTCCACCCACCTCCATCTCCCCCTCCTCCACCACCCCTCCCATCTCCCTCCTCCACCCCCTCCATCTCTCCCTCCTCCACCACCCCTCCCATCTCCCTCCCCCACCCCACCCCTCCCATCTCCCCCTCCTCCCACCACCCCTCCCATCTCCCCTCCCCCACCACCCCTCCATCTCCCCTCCCCCACCACCCCTCCCATCTCCCTCTCCTCCCCACCTCCCATCTCTCCCTCTCCCCACCCCTCCCATCTCCCCTCCCCCCCCCCCTCCCCCCCCTCCCCCCACCCACCCCTCCCATCTCCCCCCCTCCTCCCCACCCCTCCCATCTCCCCCCTCCCCCACCCCTCCCATCTCCCCCTCCCCACCCCTCCCATCTCCCCCCCTCCACCACCCTCCCATCTCCCCTCCCCCCCCCCCCCCTCCCATCTCTCCCTCCTCCACCACCCCTCCCCCACCACCCCTCCCATCTCCCCTCTCCCCTCCCACCACCCTCCCATCTCTCCCTCCTCCACCACCCCTCTCGTCTCCCTCACCTCACCCCGCCCCCCTCCCACCTCCACCCTCCCATCTCTCCCTCCTCCACCCCCTCTCTCTCCCTCACCTCACCCCGCCCCCCTCACCTCACACCCCACCCCCTCCACCTCACCCCCGCCCCCTCACTTCACCTGTGCCAGGCTCGTCTCCTCCAGGTATTTAATCATCATAATTTGCTGTGCATTTTTGAGTGGCCCTGACAGCAGGAACTCTTACTATTGTATGTAATAGTATGTATGTATGTATGTATGTTAAAATATTTCTGTATGTATGTATGTATGCATGTATATATATGTATGTATGTATGTATGTATGTATGTATGTATGTATGTATGCATGTATGTAAAATGCATAGAATGAATAAAAATTAACGTACATATATGTATTTATGAAATACATCACTCCAGGACAAGACCCCCCGGACAGTGGCTGTAATAATCACTACAAGACGTCCGGTACATCAGGGTGGTGGAGTAACCAACCAGCTGCTGAATGGTGGTGGAACAACCCTAGGTGGACCAGCATCCAGCCAGCAGGGTGGTGGGTAACCCACCAACTGCTGAATGGTGGTGGAACAACCCTTTGGTGGACCAGCATCCAGTCAGGGTGGTGGAGTAACCCACCAACTGCTGAATGGTGTGGAACAGCCTTGGTGGACCAGCACCCAGCCAGGGTGGTGGAGAACCCACCAGCTGCTGAATGGTGGTGGAACAACCCTTGGGTGGACCAGCATCCAGTCAGGGTGGTGGGGTAACCAGCTCTGAATGGTGGTGGAACAACCCTTTGGTGGACCAGCATCCAGTCAGGGTGGTGAAGTAACCCACCAACTGCTGAATGGTGGTGGAACAACCCTTAGGTGGACCAGCATCCAGCCAGGGTGGTGGAGTAACCCACCAACTGCTGAATGGTGGTGGAACAACCCTTGGTGGACCAGCATCCAGTCAGGGTGGTGGAGTAACCCACCAACTGCTGAATGGTGGTGGAACAGCCCTTGGGTGGACCAGCACCCAGCCAGGGGTGGTGGAGTAACCCACCAGCTGCTGAATGATGGTGGAACAGCCCTTGGGTGGACCAGCATCCCGCCAGGGTGGTGGAGTAACCCACCAGCTGCTGAATGATGGTGGAACAGCCCTGGTGGACCAGCACCCCGCCAGGGTGGTGGAGTTACCCACCAGCTGCTGAGATGATGGTGGAACAGCCCCTGGGTGGACCAGCACCCAGCCAGGGTGGTGGAGTAACCCACCAGCTGCTGAATGATGGTGGAACAGCCCTTGGGTGGACCAGCACCCGCCAGGGGTGGTGGGTAACCCACCAGCTGCTGAATGATGGTGGAACAGCCCTTGGTGGAACAGCACCAGGGTGGTGGAGTAACCCACCAGCTGCTGAATGATGGTGGAACAGCCCTTGGGTGGACCAGCACCCAGCAGGGTTGGAAGTAACCCACCAGCTGCTGAATGATGGTGGAACAACCCTTGGGTGGACCAGCATCCTGCCAGGGTGGTGGAGTAACCCAGAGCAAATGAAGATAGTAATTGGACAGCCCTTGGGTGGACCAGCACCCAGCCAGGGTGGTGGAGTAACCCACCAGCTGCTGAATGATGGTGGAACAGCCTTGGGTGGACCAGCACCCACCAGAGGTGGTGGAGTAACCCACCACCTGCTGAATAATGGTGGAACAGCCTTGGGTGGACCAGCACCCAGCCAGGGTGGTGGAGTAACCCACCAGCTGCTGAATGGTGGTGGAACACCCTTGGGTGGACCAGCATCCAGTCAGGGTGGTGGAGTAACCCACCAACTGCTGAATGGTGGTGGAACAACCCTTGGGTGGACCAGCATCCAGCCAGGGGTGGTGGAGTAACCCACCAACTGCTGAATGGTGGTGAACAAGCACTGGTGGCATCCAGCAGAGCAGGTGGTGCACTGCTGACAGATGGTGGTGGAACAGCCTTGGGTGGACCAGCACCCAGCCAGGGTGGTGGAGTAACCCACCAGCTGCTGAATGATGGTGGAACAGCCTTGGGTGGACCAGCATCCTGCCAGGGTGGTGGGTAACCCCACCAGCTGCTGAATGATGGTGGAACAGCCTTGGGTGGACCAGCACCCCACCAGGGGTGGTGGAGTTACCCACCAGCTGCTGAATGATGGTGGAACAGCCCTTGGGTGGACCAGCACCCAGCCAGGGTGGTGGAGTAACCCACCAGCTGCTGAATGATGGTGGAACAGCCCTTGGGTGGACCAGCACCCTGCCAGGGTGGTGGAGTAACCCACCAGCTGCTGAATGATGGTGGAACAACCCTTGGGTGGACCAGCACCCTGCCAGGGTGGTGGAGTAACCCACCAGCTGCTGAATGATGGTGGACAGCCCTTGGATGGACCAGCACTGCAGCCAGGGTGGTGGAGTAACCACCAGCTGCTGAATGATGGTGGAACAACCCTTGGGTGGACCAGCATCCTGCCAGGGTGGTGGAGTAACCAGCTGCTGAATGGTGGAACAGCCCTTGGGTGGAGCACCCAGCCAGGGTGGTGGGGCAGCCTGCACTGAATGATGGTGAAGCCCTTGGTGGACCAGCACCCAGCCAGGTGGTGGAGTAACCCACCACCTGCTGAATAATGGTGGAACAGCCCTTGGGTCCAGCACCCAGCCAGGAGTGGTGGAGTAACCACCAGCTGCTGAATGATGGTGGAACAACCCTTGGGTGGACCAGCACCCAGCGGGAGTGGTGGGTAACCCACCAGCTGCTGAATGATGGTGGAACAGCACCATGGGTGGACCAGCACCCAGCCAGGGTGGTGGAGTAACCCACCAGCTGCTGAATGATGGTGGAACAGCCCTTGGGTGGACCAGCACCCAGCCAGGGTGGTGGAGTACACCAGCTGCTGTGATGGTGGAACAGCCCTTGGGTGGACCAGCACCCAGCCAGGGTGGTGGAAGTGCTGCTGAATGATGGTGGAACAGCCCTTGGGTGGACCAGCACCCAGCCAGGGTGGTGGAGTAACCCACAACTGCTGAATGATGGTGGAACACCCTTGGTGGACCAAGGAGTGGTGAGGTACCCACAGCTGCTGAATGATGGTGGAACAGCCCTTGGGTGGACCAGCATCTGCCAGTGGTGGGTAACCCACCAATGCTGAATGATGGTGGAACAACCCTTAGGTGGACCAGCATGTGGTGGAGTAACCCACCAGCTGCTGAATGATGGTGGAACAACGCCACCGGTGGCCACCCCTGAAGTGGCACCTGGGTGGACCAGCACCCAGCCAGGGTGGTGTAACGGTGCAACAACTGCTGGATGATGGTGGAACAACCCACTGCTGGGAGTGGACCAGCACAGCCAGGAGTGGTGGAGTCCCACAGTGCTGAATGATGGTGGAACAAGCCTTGGGTGGACCAGCACCCAGCCAGGGTGGTGGAGTAACCCAGCTGCTGAATGATGGTGGAACAACCCTTGGGTGGACCAGCACCCAGCCAGGGTGGTGGAGTACCCACCAGCTGCTGAATGATGGTGGAACAACCATGCGGTGGACAGCACCCAGCCAGGTGGTGGAGTACCCACCAGCTGCTGAATGATGGTGGACAGCCCTTGGGTGGATGGCCCAGCCAGGATGGTGGAGTCACCCTGCTGAATGATGGTGGAACACCTTGGGTGGACCAGCACCCAGCCAGGGTGGGTTCCACCAGCTGCAGATAGTGGCAACCCTTGGGTGGACCAGCAGCCAGGGTGGTGGAGTACCCACCAGCTGCTGTTGACCTTGGGTGGACCAGCACCCAGCCAAGAGTGGTGGAGTTACACCAGCTGCTGAAAGTGGTGGAACCAGCACTGGGTAAGCACCCACCAGGGTGGTGGAGTACACCACCTGCTGAATAATAGTTGGAACAACCCTTAGGTGGACCAGCCTCAGCCAGGGTGGTAGATACACAGCTGCTGAATGATGGTGGAACAACCCTTGGGTGGATCAACCAGGGTGGTGGAGTCCCACCAGCTGCTGAATGATGGTGGAACAACCCTGGGTGGACCAGCACCCAGCCAGAGTGGTAGAATCCACCAGCTGCTGAATGATGGTGAACAATTGGTGGAAACACCAGGTGGTGGAATTACCACAATGAATATGGTGGACCAGCCCCTGGAACAACCCTTGGGTGGATAGCACCCAGCCAGGGTGGTGGAGTTACCCACCAGCTACTGAATGATGGTGGAACAACCCTTGGGTGGACCAGCACCCAGCCAGAGTGGTGGGAGCCAACCAGCTGCTGAATGATGGTGGAACAACCCTTGGGTGGACCAGCAGCATCCTGCCAGGGTGGTGGAGTAACCCACCAGCTGCTGAATGATGAACAACCCTTGGGTGGACCAGCACCCAGCCAGGGTGGTGGAGTCCCACCAGCTGCTGAATGATAGTGGAACAACCCTTGGTGGACCAGCACCCAGGAGTGGTGGAAATTCCCACCAGCTGCTGAATGATGGTGGAACAACCCTTGGGTGGACCAGCACCCAGCCAGGGTGGTGGAGTAACCCACCAGCTGCTGAATGATGGTGGAACAACCCTGGGTGGACCAGCACAGCCAGGGTGGTGGAAGTAACCCAGCTGCTGAATGATGGTGGAACAACCCTTGGTGGACCAGCATCCTGCTGAGGGTGGTGGAATAACCCACTATAGTATTTCCATAACCTGATAAGCCACTTACAATTAGTAAACAGATCTGTTATTATCTAAAATAATGTTAAATATTTGGTACTAAAAATGAAAATGATTTCAAGGCATTCGCACTTCAGGAGGGTGTAAGAAATGTTATATTTTTATAAAGGTCGATATATATATATGATCCGGGGGAGGGAGGGTTAAGACAACAGAGACCAATCAGCTGCTTGTAACAGACGAGGCAGGGCTTGGCCAGGTTGGCGTGAGACACAGCTGTGAAGTTAAACTCATGTACTGGCCTGGGCCAGGCATTACTTCTGAGGACAGCAGTACAGAAGGACGTGATGCAGGTGTGGGGAGAGCCAAGTACAGGGTGTGAGGACAGCCAGTACAGTGGTGTGAGGACAGCCAGTACAGTGGTGTGAGGACAGCAAGGTGCAGGAGTGTGAGGGACAGCCAGTACAGTGGTGTGGGGACAGCCATTACAGTAGTGTGAGGGACAGCCAGTACAGGAGTGTGAGGGACAGCCAGTACAGTGAGTGTGAGGACAGCCAGTACAGGGGTGTGAGGACAGCCAGTACAGGGTGTGGGGACAACAGGGGGACAGTCAGTACAGGGTGTGAGGACAGCCATACCAAGTGTGAGGACAGCCAGGAGGTGTGAGGACAGCCACTACAGGTGTGAGGGACAGCCAGTACAGGGGTGTGAGGGACAGCGCCGAGTGAGGACACCACAGGAGTGTGAGGACAGCCAGTACAGTGGTGTGAGGACAGCCAGTACAGGGTGAGGACAGCCAGTTCAGTCAGTGTGAGGACAGCCAGTACAGAGTGTGAGGACCCAGCCAAAGTTGAGGACAGCCAGTACAGGAGTGTGAGGACCAGCCAGTACAGGTGTGAGGACAGCCAGTACAGGGTGTGAGACAGCCAGTACAGGGTGGGGACACCAGTACAGGGTGTGGGGACAGCCAGTACAGGGTGTGGGGACAGCCAGTACAGAGTGTGAGACCAGTGCAGGGTGTGAGGACAGCCAGTACAGGGTGTGAGGACGGCCAGTACAGGAGTGTGGGGACAGCCAGTACAGGAGTGTGGGGACAGCCAGTACAGGAGTGTGAGGACAGCCAGTACACAGGGTGTGGACAGCCAGTACAGGAGTGTGAGGACAGCCAGTACAGGGGTGTGAGGACAGCCAGTACAGGAGTGTGAGGACAGCCAGTACAGGGTGTGAGGACAGCCAGTACAGGGTGTGAGGGACAGCCAGTGCAGGTGTGAGGACAGCCAGTGCAGGGTGTGAGGACAGCCAGTACAGGGTGTGGACAGCCAGTACAGGGTGTGAGGACATGGTGCAGGGTGTGAGGACAGCCAGTACAGTGGTGAGGGACAGCCAGTACAGGGTGTGGGGACAGCCAGTACAGGTGTGAGGACAGCCAGTGCAGGAGTGTGAGGACAGCCAGTACAGGAGTGTGAGGACAGCCAGTACAGGGTGTGAGGGACAGCCAGTACAGGAGTGTGAGGACACCAGTACAGGGTGTGAGGACAGCCAGGCAGGGTGTGAGACAGCCAGTACAGGGTGTGGGGACAGCCAGTACAGGGGTGTGAGGACAGGTACAGGAGTGGGGACAGCCAGTGCAAGTGTGAGGACAGCCAGTACAGGGTGAGGACAGCCAGTACAGAGTGTGAGGCAGCCAGTCAGGTGTGAGACAGCCAGTACAGGGAGACCAGCAGAGGGGGACAGTCAGGAGTGAGGACAGCCATACAGGTGTGAGGACAGCCACTACAGGTGTGAGGGACAGCCAGTACAGGAGTGTGAGGACAGCCAGTACAGTAGTGTGAGGACAGCAGTACAGGGTGAGGACAGGGCAGAGTGTGAGGACAGCCAGTACAGGGTGTGAGACAGCCAGTACAGGGGTGTGAGGACAGCCAGTACAGGGAGTGTGAGGACAGCCAGTACAGGTGTGAGGACAGCCAGTACAGGTGTGGGAGCAGTACAGTGGTGTGAGGACAGCCAGTACAGGAGTGTGAGGACAGCCACTACAGGGTGTGAGGACAGCCAGTACAGGGTGTGAGGACCCAGTACAGATGATGTGAGGACAGTGCAGGGTGTGGACAGCCAGTGCAGGTGTGGGGACAGCCAGTGCAGGAGTGTGGGGACAGCCAGTGCAGGGTGTGAGGGACAGCCAGTAGTGTGAGGACAGTACAGAGTGTGGGGACAGCCAGTACAGGGTGTGGGGACAGCAGTACAGGAGTGTGAGACAGCCAGTGCAGAGTGTGAGGACAGCCAGTACAGGAGTGTGAGGACAGCCAGTACAGGGTGTGAGGACAGCCAGTGCAGGAGTGTGAGGACAGCCAGTACAGGGTGTGAGGACAGCCAGTGCAGGTGTGAGACAGCCACTGGGAGTGTGAGGACAGCCCACTGGAGTGTGAGGGACAGCCAGTGCAAGTGTGAGGACATGAGTACAGGGGTGGGGACAGCCAGTGCAGGAGTGTGAGGGACAGCCAGTACAGGAGTGTGAGGACAGCCAGTACAGGGTGTGAGGACAGCCAGTACAGGTGTGAGGACAGCCAGTACAGGAGTGTGAGGGACAGCCAGTACAGTGTGTGAGGACAGCCAGTACAGTGGTGTGAGGACAGCCAGTACAGGTGTGGGGACAGCCAGTACAGGAGTGTGAGGACAGCCAGTACAGTAGTGTGAGGGACAGCCAGTGCAGGGTGTGAGGACAGCCAGTACAGGAGGTGTGAGTACATGGGACAGCCAGTGCAGAGTGTGAGGGACAGCCAGTGCAGTGGTGTGGGGACAGCCAGTACAGAAGACCCAGTGCAGAGTGTGAGACAGAGTACAGTGTGTGAGGGACAGCCAGTGCAGGTGTGAGACAGCCAGTACAGGAGTGGGGACAGCCAGTGCAGGTGAGACAGCCAGTGCAGGGTGTGAGGGACAGCCAGTACAGTGGTGTGAGGACAGCCAGTGCAGAAGTGTGAGGGACAGTGGTGTGAGGACAGCCAGTACAGTGAGTGTGGACAGCCATCAGGTGTGGGACATCGGGTGGAGGACAGCCAGTGCAGGTGTGAGGACAGCCAGTGCAGGGTGTAGGACAGCGATTACAGGAGTGTGAGGGACAGCCAGTACAGTGGTGTGAGGACAGCCAGTACAGTAGTGTGAGGACAGCCAGTACAGAGTGTGAGGACAGCCAGTACAGTGGAGTGTGAGGGACAGCCAGTCAAGTAGGCATGTGGTGTGAGGACAGCCAGTACAGGAGTGTGAGGGACAGCCAGTACAGGGTGTGAGGACAGCAGTACAGGGTGTGAGGACAGCCAGTACAGAGTGTGAGGACAGCCAGTACAGGGTGTGAGGGACAGCCAGTACAGGGGTGAGGACAGCCAGTACAGTAGTGTGGGACAGCCAGTACAGTAGTGTGAGGGACAGCCAGTACAGGGTGTGAGGACAGCCAGTACAGGTGTGGGACAGCCAGTACAGTGATGGGACAGCCAGTACAGGGTGTGAGGGACAGCCAGTACAGGAGTGTGGGACAGCCAGTGCAGGTGTGAGGACAGCCAGTACAGGGTGTGAGGGACAGCCAGTACAGTGGTGTGAGGGACAGCCAGTACAGAGTGTGAGGACAGCCAGTCAGGATGAGGACCTCAGTAGTGTGAGGACAGCCAGTACAGGGTGTGAGACGGTACAGTAGTGTGAGGGACAGCCAGTGCAAGTGTGGAGACAGTCTGCAGGGTGTGAGGGACAGCCAGTACAGAGTGTGAGGACAGCCAGTACAAGTGTAGGACAGTGCTACAGTGGTGTGAGGACAGCCAGTGCAGTAGTGTGAGGACAGCTGTACAGTGGTGTGAGGACAGCCATACGGTGGTGTGAGGACAGCCAGTGCAGTAGTGTGGGGACAGCCAGTACAGAGTTACTGTGAGGACAGCCATTACAGTAGTGTGGGGACAGAAGTCAATGGTATAGAGACAGCCACTACAGTAGTGTGAGACACTAGTAAGTGGTGTGAGGGACAGCCATACAGTAGTGTGAGGACAGCCAGTACAGTGCAGGGACAGCCATTACAGTAGTGTGAGGACAGCCAGTACAATGAGTATGAGGACAGCCCAAGTGTGAGACCGTGGTGGTGTGAGGACAGCCAGTACAGTAGTGTGAGGACAGCCAGTACAGTACTGTGAGGACAGCCATTACAGTAGTGTGAGGACAGCCAGAGTAGATAGTGTGAGGACAGCCACTACAGTAGTGTGAGGCAGCCATTACAGTAGTGTGAGGACAGCCATTACAGTAGTGTGAGGACAGCCATTACAGTGGTGTGAGGACAGCGATACAGTAGTGTGAGGACAGCCAGTACAATTGATGAGGACAGCCATTACAGTAGTGTGAGGACAGCCAGTACAGTAGTGTGAGGGCATACCAGTGGTGTGAGACAGCCATGTGATGTGAGGACAGCCATTACAGTGTGTGAGGACAGCCAGTACAGTAGTGTGAGGACAGCAGCAATGTGGACAGTACAGTGGTGTGAGGACAGCCAGTACAGTGGTGTGAGGGACAGCCAGTACAGGTGTGAGGACAGCGTACAGTAGTGTGAGGACAGCCAGTACAATCAGTGGAATGAGAACAGGACAGCCAGTACGAAGTGTGAGGGACAGTGGTGTGGTGGGGACAGCCAGTACAGTGGTGTGGGGACAGCCACTACAGTGGTGTGAGGGACAGCCAGTACAGTGGTGTGGGGACAGCCATTACAGTAGTGTGAGGACAGCCAGTACAGTGGTGTGGGGACAGCCAGTACAGTGGTGTGAGGACAGCCAGTACAGTGGTGTGAGACAGCCAGTACAGGGTGTGAGGACAGCCAGTACAGTAGTGTGAGGACAGCCAGTACAGGTGTGAGGGACAGCCAGTGCAGGGTGTGGGGAGTACAGTAGTGTGAGGGACAGCCAGTACAGTGAGTGTGAGGACAGCCATTACAGTAGTGTGAGGACAGCCATTACAGTAGTGGACAGCCAGTACAGTGGTGTGAGGACAGCCAGTACAGTAGTGTGAGGACAGCCATTAGTAGTGTGAGGACAGCCAGCACAGTGGTGTGAGGACAGCCAGTACAGTAGTGTGAGGACAGCCAGTGAGGGTGTGAGGACTGACAGTGGTAGTGTGAGGACAGCCATTACAGTGGTGTGGACAGCCAGTACAGTAGTGTGAGGACAGCCAGTACAGTGGTGTGGACAGCCAGTACAGTGGTGTGGGGACAGCCAGTACAGTGGTGTGAGGACAGCCAGTGCAGTGGTGTGAGGACAGCCAGGTGTGGGGGGTGAGGACATACAGTGGTGTGGGGACAGCGGGTGTGAGGGACAGCCAGTACAGGTGTGAGGACAGCCATTGTAGTGTGGGGACGTATGCAGTAGTGTGGACAGCCATTACAGTAGTGTGAGGACACATTACAGTAGTGTGAGACAGCCATCGGGTGGGACGCCAACAGTGGGACGTGGTGTGGGGACAGCCAGTGTAGTGTGGGGACAGCCAGTACAGTGGTGTGAGGGACAGCCAGTACAGTGGTGTGGGGACAGCCAGTACAGGTGTGGGGACAGCCAGTGCAGGATGAGGGACAGCCCAGGGTACAGGAGTGTGAGACAGCCAGTGCAGTGTGAGGACAGCCAGTACAGTAGTGTGAGGACAGCCGTACAGGGTGTGAGGGACAGCCAGTACAGTAGTGTGAGGACAGCCATTACAGTGAGTGTGAGGACAGCCGGTACAGTGGTGTGAGGACAGTAGTGCAGTGGTGGACAGCCAGTACAGTGGTGTGGACCAGCCAGTACAGTGGTGTGAGGACAGCCAGTACAGGAGTGTGAGGACAGCCAGTACAGGGTGTGAGGACAGCCAGGCCACGTAGTGTGAGGACATGAGTACAGTGGTGTGAGGACAGCCAGTACAGGGTGTGAGGACAGCCAGTACAGGGTGTGGGGACCTTCCAGTACAGTGGTGTGAGGACTGTAATTACAGGAGTGTGAGGACAGCCAGGTACAGGGGTGTGGGGACAGCCAGTACAGGAGTGTGAGGCAGCCCAGGGAGAGTGGTGTGAGGACAGCCAGGTACAGGGTGTGGGGACGTGCAGGGTGTGAGGACAGCCAGTGCAGTGAGTGTGAGACTAGCCAGTACAGGAGTGTGAGGACAGCCAGTACAGTGTGGGGACAGCCAGAGTACAGGAGTGTGAGGACAGCCAGTACAGTGGTGTGAGGACAGCCAGTACAGGGGTGTGGGGACAGCCAGTACAGGTGTGGGGACAGCAGTACAGTGGTGTGAGGGACAGCCAGTACAGTGAAAGTGTGAGACCAGTACAGTGGTGTGAGGGACAGCCAGTGCAGTGGTGTGAGGACAGCCAGTGCAGTGGTGTGAGGACAGCCAGAACAATTACTGTGAGGGACAACCATTACAGTGGTGTGGGGACAATGTACAGTGGTGTGAGGACAGCCAGTGATGGTGTGAGGACAGCCAGTACAATTGCTGTGAGGACATGCAGTACAGTGGTGTGAGGGACCCAGCCATTACAATAGTGTGGAGGACAGCCATACAGTAGTGTGAGGACAGCCATTACAGTAGTGTGAGGACAGCCAGTACAGTGGTGTGAGGACAGCCAGTACAGTGGTGTGGGGACAGCCAGTACAGTAGGTGTGAGGACAGACAGTAGGTGTGGAGGTACAGTACTGTGAGGACAGCCATTACAGTGGTGTGAGGACGTGCAGTAGTGTGAGGACAGCCAGTACAGTAGTGTGAGGACAGCCAGTACAGTACTGTGAGGACATACTACAGTAGTGTGAGACAGCCAGTACAGTAGCTGAGGACAGCCAGTACAGTGGTGTGAGGACAGCCAGTACAGTACTGTGAGGACAGCCACTACAGTGGTGAGGACGGCCATTACAGTAGTGTGAGGACAGCCATTACAGTGGTGTGAGGACAGCCAGTACAGTAGTGTGAGGGACAGCCAGTACAGTGGTGTGAGGACAGCCACTGCACATGGTGTGGGGACAGCCATTCTGATGGTGTGGGGACAGCCATTACAGTGGTGTGGACAGCCAGTACAGTGAGTGTGAGGACAGCCACTACAGTGGTGTGAGGACAGCCACTACAGTGGTGTGAGGACAGCCATTACAGTAGTGTGAGGACAGCAGTACAGCAGTGTGAGGACAGCCATTACAGTAGTGTGAGGACAGCCAGTACAGTGGTGTGAGGACAGCCATTACAGTAGTGTGAGGACAGCCATTACAGTGGTGTGAGGACAGCCATTACAGTAGTGTGAGGACAGCCATTACAGTGTGGTGTGAGGACAGCCAGTACAGTAGTGTGAGGACAGCCATTACAGTAGTGGGGACAGCCATTACAGTAGTGTGAGGACAGCCGTACAGTAGTGTGAGGACAGCCATTACAGTAGTGTGAGGACAGCCATTTAGTGTGAGGACATTACAGTGAGTGTGAGGACAGCCCAGTACAGTAGTGGAGGACAGCCAGTACAGTGGTGTGGGGACAGCCAGTACAGTAGTGTGAGAACTGACCAGTACAGGGGTGTGAGGGACGAGTGCAGTGGTGTGAGGACAGCCATTACAGGGTGAGGACAGCCAGTACAGTAGTGTGAGGACAGCCATTACAGTGGTGTGGGGACAGCCAGTACAGTGGTGAGGACAGCCAGTACAGTAGTGTGAGGACAGCCAGTACAGTGGTGTGAGGACAGCCAGTACAGTAGTGTGAGGACAGCAGTACAGGGGTGGGGACAGCCAGTACAGGAGTGTGAGGACAGCCAGTACAGTAGTGTGAGGACAGCCAGTACAGTAGTGTGAGGACAGCAGTACAGGAGTGTGAGGACAGCCAGTACAGGATGTGAGGACAGCCAGTACAGTGGTGTGAGGACAGCCAGTACAGGAGTGTAGGACAGCCAGTGGGAGTGTGAGGACAGCCAGTACAGGTGTGAGGACAGCCAGTAGAGTGGTGTGAGGACAGCCAGTACAGAGTGTGGGGACAGCCAGTACAGAGTGTGAGGACAGCCAGTACAGTGGTGTGAGGACAGCCAGTACAGTGTGGACAGCCAGTACAGTAGTGAGGGACAGCCAGTAAGGAGTGTGAGGGACAGCCAGTACAGTGGTGTGAGGACAGCCAGTACAGGTGTGGGGACAGCCAGTACAGGAGTGTGAGGGACAGCCAGTACAGTAGTGTGAGGACAGCCAGTACAGTGGTGTGAGGACAGCCAGTACAGTGGTGTGAGGACAGCCAGTACAGTGGTGTGAGGGACAGCCAGTACAGTAGTGTGAGGACAGCCCGTGCTGTGAGGGCCATTACAGTGGTGTGAGGACCAGTACAGTGGTGTGAGGACAGCCAGTACAGTAGTGTGAGGACAGCCAGTACAGTACTGTGAGGACAGCCAGTACAGTAGTGTGAGGGACAGCCGTACAGTAGTGTGAGGACAGCCAGGCTTTAATACCTCTCTCTCTCTCTCTCTCTCTCCTCCATTCTTCTACTTTTATTCTTTATTTTCCGATATTTTATGTCACTTTCCTGTGTCTCACCAGTCAATGTATCTCAGTGCGCCTCAGCTGTTGTGTCTCACCTGTCCCGTTATCTGCTCAATACACTACAGCTTCATCACAGCTTCACGTTACCGATGGTTTATGTTTTGGTGCTATGGAACTGAGTCAAACAGGGATCCTGGCAGTTGATGGTGGGTCTGGGCGGTCATAACAGGTAGGTCACACAGGTGGGTCATTAACAGGTGGGTACACAGGCAGGTCATTAACAGGTGGGTCACACAGGCGGGTCATTAACAGGTGGAGTCACACAGGTGGGTCATTAACAGGTGGGTCACACAGGCGGCTCATTAACAGGTGGGTCACAAGGTCATTAACAGGTGGGTCACACAGGCGGGTCATTAACAGGTGGGTCACACAGGTCGGGTCATTAACAGGTGGGTCAGCACAGGCGGCTCTAACAGGTACCAAGCACAGGTGGTCATTAACAGGTGGGTCACACAGGCGGCTTGATTAACAGGTGGGTCACACAGGCGGGTCATTAACAGGTGGGTCACCAGGCAGGTCATTAACAGGTGGGTCACACAGGCGGGTTAACAGGTGGGTCACAGGCGGCATTAACAGGTGGGCCGCCACAGGCGGGTCATTAACAGGTGGGCTACCAGGCGGGTCATTAACAGGTGGGTCACACAGGCGGGTCATTGCGGTGGGTCACACAGGCGGTCATTAACAGGTGGGTCACACAGGCGGGTCATTAACAGGTGGGTCACATAAGCGGTCATTAACAGGTGGGTCACACAGGCGGGTCATTAACAGGTGGGTGACACACGGGCTAACAGTGGGTCACACAGGCAGGTCATTAACAGGTGGGTCACACAGGCGGGTCATTAACAGGTGGGTCACAGGCGGGTCATTAACAGGTGGGCTCACCGGGCGGGTCATTAACAGGTGGGTCACACAGGCGGGTCATTAACAGGTGGGTCACAGGCGGGTCATTAACAGGTGGGTCACACAGGCGGGTCATTAACAGGTGAGCTGCAACATAATACGTCCCACAAGAGCCTTAACGTCACAACTATTCGTATGACGTCGCCACCATTCTCTCATATGACGTCACCACTTGCCTGCCCGATCATTTATGCTCGGAAACGTTGTGATTTTAGGGGCAAATAGCGAAGAGCAGAGTATGTAAATGAGAATAAATGGGAGCAGAGCATTAATAAAACAGCACTTGTTACCCGCAGCCAGCACACAAACCTCACTACTACTACTACTACTACTACTACTACTACTACTACTACTACTACTTTTTTTTTTTTTTAGTGGCCTCAGTCTCCAATAGCCAAAACCTTCGCCACCATTTATTTACCTTAATATTAAATATCCTAACACATAAAAACTATCCTATCTGTGTTAAATTAGTTGAGCCGCAGATCTATGCGGCATTCAGTGACTGTTGCCTCATAGTAACTACTACAACCACTATTACCAACACCACCTGAGTAGTTAACCCCGTCGTGGTAACAAGGTCGGGGAGTTAACCCGTCATGGTGTTAACAAGGCCTGGGTAGTTAACCCCGTCGTGGTGTCAACGCAGCCTAAGTAGTTAACCCAATCGTGGTGCTAACAAGGCCTGGTAGTTAACCAATCGTGGTGCTAACAAGGCCTGAGTAGTTAACCCCGTCGTGGTGTTAACAAGGCCTGGGTAGTTAACCCCGTCGTGGTGTTAACAAGGCCGGGTAGTTAACCCCGTCGGTGTTAACAAGGCCTGGGTAGTTAACCCGTCGTGGTGTTAACATACCCGTAAACCCGTCGTGGTGTTAACAAGGCCTGGAGTAGTTAACCCCGTCGGTGTTAACAAGGCCTGAGTAGTTAACCCCGTCGGTGTTAACAAGGCCTCGTGTAGTTAACCCCGTCGTGGTGTTAACAAGGCCTCAGTAGTTAACTCCGTCGTGGTGTCAATAAGGCCTGAGAAGTTTACCCCCGCGGTGTTAACAAGGCCTGCATTAAACCCGTCGTGGTGTTAACAAGCCCGTAGTTAACCCCGTCGTGGTGTTAACAAGGCCTGAGTAGTTAACCCAATCGTGGTGTCAACGGCCTGGGGAGTTAACCCCGTCGTGGTGTTAACAAGGCCTGTAGTTAACCCGTCGTGGTGTTAACAAGGCCTGAGTAGTTAACCCGTCGCGGTGTTAACAAGGCCTGAAGAAGTTAACCCCGTCGTGGTGTAAACAAGCCTGAGAAGTAACCCCGTCGTGGTGTTAAGGCCTCTGTAGTACAGTACAGTATAAGGCCTCACAGTACAGTATAAGCTCCTCACATACAATAGAAGGCACAGTACAACAGAAGGCCTCACAGTACAATATAATGCTCACAGTACAGTATAAGGCCTCACAGTACAATATAAGGCCTCACACTACAGTTTAAAATCTCTACAGTACATAATATAAGGCCTCACAGTACAGTATAAGGCTTTACAGTACATGTAAGCTCACAGTACAGTATAAGGCCTCACAGTACAGCATAAGGCCTCACAGTACAATATAAGGCCCTCACAGTACAATATAAGGCCTCACAGTACAGTATAAGGCCTCACAGTACAGTATATGGCTTACAGTAATATATAACTACAGTACAGTATAAGGCTCACAGTACAGTATATGGCTCACAGTACAATATAAGGCCTCACAGTACAATATAGGGCCTCACAGTACAGTATAAGGCTCACAGTACAGTATATGGCCTACAGTAAATATAAGGCCTCACAGTACAGTATAAGGCCTCACAGTACAGTATATGGCCTCACAGTACAAATATAAGGCTCACAGTACAGATATAAGGCCTCACAGTACAGTATATGGCTCACAGTACAATAAGGCCCTCACAGTAATAATATAAGGCCTCACAGTACAGTATAAGGCCTCAAGTACATATATATACCACAGTACAATATAAGGCCTCACAGTACAATATAAGGCCCTCACAGTACAGTATATATGGCCTCAGTACAATATATAGTCTCACAGTACAGTATAAGGCCTCACAGTACAGTATAAGGCCTCACAGTACAATATAAGGCCTCACAGTACAGTATATGGCTCAGTACAATATAAGGCCTCACAGTACAGTATAAGGCCTCACAGTACAGATATAAGGCTCATAGGCACATAAGGCTCACAGTACAATATAATCTTACAGTACAGTATATGGCCTCACAGTACAATATATAAGCCTCACAGTACAGTATAAGGCTCACAGTACAGTATAAGGCCTCACAGTACAATAAGGCCAGTACAGTATAGCCTCACAGTACAATATAAGGCCCTCACAGTACAGTATAAGGCCTCACAGTACAGTATAAGGCCTCACAGTACAATATAAGGCTCTTACAGTACATATAAAGCTCACCCACAAGAACACGTGGTGAGAGCAATTACTGGCATCCTTATGAGACAAATTACCTTTGATAAAAAACATCTTATTTGATTAAGAAATTCGCTTCAGTGATCGGTCCTGTTACGTGACCTTATTGACCCTGGTAGTTACGTGACCTTATTGACCTGGGTAGTGAAGTGTAGACCAGGTGTACTGTATATACTGTTGGAATGTTGTATACACCCAAGAGGAGGGTAGCGGTGGCAGGGTGGTGTTGGTAGGGTAGTGTTGGTAGGGTGGTGTTGGCAGGGTAGCGGTGGCAGGGTGGTGTTGGTAGGGTAGCGGTGGCAGGGTGGTGTTGGTAGGGTGGTGTTGGTAGGGTGGTGTTGGTAGGGTGGTGTTGGTAGGATGGTGTTGGCAGGGTGGTGTTGGTAGGGTGGTGTTGGCAGGGTGGTGTTGGTAGGGTGGTGTTGGCAGGGTGGTGGCTTGGTAGGGTGGTGTTGGCAGGGTGGTTTTGTGTGGTGTTGGCAGGGTGGTGTTGGTAGGTAGCGGCGGCAGGGTGGTGTCAGCAGGGTGGTGTTAGTAGGGTGGCTGCAGGGTGGTGTTGGTAGGGTAGCGGTGGCAGGGTGGTGGCGGCAGGCAGCAGTATATTGGCAGGCAAGGTGGCGTTGGAAGTGTGGTGTTGGAAAGGTGGTGTTGGCAGGGTGGTGTTGGTAGGGGTGTTGGTAAAGTGGTGGGCAGCGGGTGATGTTGGTAGTGTGGTGTTGGCAGGTGGTGTTGGTAGGGTGGTGTTGGCAGTGGTGTTAGTAGAGTGGTGTTGGTAGGGTAGTGTTGGCAGGGTGGTGTTGGCAGGGTGGTGTTGGAAAGTTGGTGTCAGGCGGCAGTATTGGTGGCAAGGTGGTGTTGGTAGGGTGGTGCTGGGGGTGGTGTTGGCAGGGTGGTATTGGTAGGGGTGATGTTGGCAGGGTAGTGGTGGTAGAGTTGTTGGCAGGTGGTGGTGGTAGGGTAGTGTTGGCAGGGTGGTGGTGGTAGGGTGGTGGTAGGGGTGGTGTTGGCAGGTGGTTTTGGTAGGGTGGTGTTGGTAGGGTGGTGTTGGTAGGATGGTGTTGGCAGGCAGGGTGGTGTTGGCAGGCAGGGTGGTGTTGGCAAGGGCGGTGGCAGCAAAGTAGCATGGCGGGGTGGTGTTGGTAGGGTGGTGTTGATAGGGTGGTGTTGGCAGGCATGGGTGGTGTGCGAAGGTGCAGTTTGGCGGGGGGTGTTGGCAGGGTGGTGTGCGAAGGTGCAGTTTGGCGGGGTGGTGTTGGCAGGCAGGGTGGTGTTGGCAGGCAGGGTGGTGTTGGCAGGTAGGGTGGTGTTGCCAGGCAGAGTGGTGTTGGCAGGCAGGGTGAAGCTGGCAGGCGGCGGGTGGTGTTGGCGGCAGGGTGGTGTTGGCAGGCAGGGTGGTGCTGGCGTTGGTGGCGTCAGGTAAGGGAGTGGTGTTGGCAGGCAGGGTGGTGTTGGCAGGTAGAGTGGTGTTGGCAGGCAGAGTGGTGCCGTCATTAGCAGTCTCCACCACAGAACACTCGCCTCAAGAGGAGAACTTTTTCAGGTCTTAATCACCTCTTTCAGTCCCTCTTAAAGGCGCCACTCAAACTGTTGGTCTTACACAGGCTATACCGGCCCTTGTGTCCCTGGTCCACCACTACCTGGTACTGCTCCCCTGGTCCACCACTACCTGGTACTGCTCCCCTGGTCCACCACTACCTGGTACTGCTCCCCTGGTCCACCACTACCTGGTACTGCTCCCCTGGTCCACCACTACCAGGTACTGCTCCCCTGGTCCACCACTACCTGGTACTGCTCCCCTGGTCTACCTCACTCTCAGTTCACCTGAAGATTAACCACCCAAACACTACGTGGCTAGGGTTGTTAGGTTAACTTGTGGTAGAAAAAGGACAATAATGGCTAACACAGCTACATAAGAGATGTGATGGAGAGTTAAAGAAAAAACATTACATGAACATTATCCCCAAGTATATGTCACCTGAAGATTAACCTAACCTAACCTACACTTAACCTAACCTAACCTAGCCTAACCTACACTTAACCTAACCTACAATTAACTCTAACTCAACCTAACCTAACCTAACCTACACTTAACCTAGCCCAACACACACTTAACCTAGTCTAGCCCAACCCAACCTATCCTATCCCAACCCAACCCAACCCACACCCTTAACCCAACCCAACCAATCCAGCCCAAACCCACACTTCAACCTAGCCTCAACCCACACTTAACCCTAGCCTACCACACACTTACTCCAGTTCAGCCTAACCTATACTATCCTAACCAACCTAACCCAACTCAACCCACACTTAACCTAGCCTAACCTATACTTAACCTACACTTAACCTAGCCTAACCTACACTTAACCTAGTCTAGCCTAACCTAACCCAACTCAGTCCCAACCTAACCTAACCTAACCTAACCTAACCTAACCTAACCTAATCAATCTTATGAATATGAATCATTTGAAAGGTGGGAGTGTGGTAGTGAACATGAAGGGAAGGTCGGCAGTGTTGTGTGTAGGTTACCGTTATCAGCAGGACGTGTGGTAGAGTGTGTTGTGGTACGTCAAATTACAGGCCGGTGGTGGTAGTTGGTGTGGTACAGGCCGGTGGTGGTAGTTGGTGTGGTACAGGCCGGTGGTGGTGGTGGTAGTTGGTGTGGTACAGGCCGGTGATGGTGGTGGGAAGCCAGGTGGTGGTAGTTGGTGAGGTGGTAACGGCGGTGGTGGTGGTAGTTGGTGGTAGTTGGTGGTGGTGGTGGTGGCAGTTGGTGTACAGGCCGGTGGTGGTGGTGGTACAGGCCGGTGGTGGTAGTTGGTGTGGTACAGGCCGGTGGTGGTGGTGGTAGTTGGTGGTAGTTGGTGGTGTGGTGGTGGCAGTTGGTGTGGTACAGGCCGGTGGTGGTGGTGGTGTTGGTGTGGTACAGGCCGGTGGTGGTGGTGGTAGTTGGTAGTTGGTGGTGGTGGTGGCAGTTGGTGTGGACAGGCCGGTGGTGGTGGTGGTGGTGGTAGTTGGTGTGGTACAGGCCGGTGGTGGTGGTAGTTGGTAGTTGGTGGTGGTGGTAGCTGGTGTGGTGCTGGTACGGTGGTGGTGGTGGTAGTTGGGTGGTACAGGCCGGTGGTGGTGGTGATACAGCTGGTGGTAGTTGGTGTGGTACAGGCAGGTGGTGGTGATACAGGCTGGTGGTGGTAGTTGGTGTGGTACAGGCGGTGGTGGTGATACAGGCTGGTGGTGGTAGTTGGTGTGGTACAGGCCGGTGGTGGTACAGGCTGGTGGTGTAGTTGGTGTGGTAAGGCCGGTGGTGGTGGTGGTACAGGCTGGTGGTGGTAGTTGGTGGTACAGGCCGGTGGTGGTGGTGGTACAGGCTGGTAGAAGTTGGTGGGTACAGGCCGGTGGTGGTGGTGGATACAGGCTGGTGGTAGTTGGTGTGGTGCAGGGCCGGTGGTGGTACAGGCTGGTGGTGGTAGGTTGGTGTGGCATACGGTGGTGGTGGTGATACAGGCTGGTGGTGGTAGTTGGTGTGGCAGGCCGTGGTGGTGGTGATACAGGCTGGTGGTGGTAGTTGGTGTGGCATGGACGTGGTGGTGGTGGTACAGGCTGGTGGTGGTAGTTGGTGGTGGTGGTGGCCGTTGGTGGGGTGCTGGTGTGCTGGTGGTGGTAGCTGGTGGCTGGTGGTGGTACAGGCGGTGGTGTACAGGCTGGTGGGTAGTTGGTGTGGTACAGGCCGGTGGTGGTGGTGATACAGGCTGGTGGTGGTAGTTGGTGGTACAGGCCGGTGGTGGTGGTGGTACAGGCTGGTGGCGGTACAGGCTGGTGGTGGTAGTTGGTGTGGTACAGGCCGGTGGTGGTGGTGGCAGGCTGGTGGTAGTTGGTGTGCAGGCCGGTGGTGGTGGTGGTACAGGCTGGTGGTGGTAGCGGTGGGTACAGGCCGGTGGTGGTGGTACAGGCTGGTGGTGGTAGGTTGTGGTACAGGCTGGTGGTGCTGGTGGTGGTAGTTGGTGTGGTACAGGCCGGTGGTGTGGGGCAGGCTGGTGGTAGTTGGTGCAGGCAGGCCGGTGGTGGTGGTGGTACAGGCTGGTGGTGGTAGTTGGTGTGGTAAGCCGGTGGTGGTGGTGGCTAATTGGTGGTGGTAGTTGGTGTGGTACAGGCCGGTGGTGGTACAGGCTGGTGGTGTAGTTGGTGTGGTACAGGCCGGTGGTGGTGGTAACAGGCTGGTGGTGGTAGTTGGTGTGGTACAGGCCGGTGGTGGTGGTTACAGGCTGGTGGTGGTAGTTGGTGTGGTACACCGGTGGTGGTGGTGGTACAGGCTGGTGGTGGTAGTTGGTGTGGTCAGGCCGGTGGTGGTGGTGGTACAGGCTGGTGGTGTAGTTGGTGTGGTACAGGCCGGTGGTGGTGGTGGTAACAGGCTGGTGGTAGTTGGTGTGGTACAGGCCGGTGGTGGTGGTGGTGGCATGGTGGTAGAGGTGGGTACAGCCGGTGGTGGTACAGGCTGGTGGTGGTAGTTGGTGTGGTATGGATGGTGGTGGTGGTGGTACAGGCCGGTGGTGGTGGTGCACAGGCTGGTGGTGGTAGCTGGTGGAGCAGGCCGGTGGTGGTGGTGGTACAGGCTGGTGGTAGTTGGTGTGGCAGGCTGTGGTGGTACAGGCTGTGGTAAGGCTGGTGGTGGTAGCTGGTGTGGCAGGCCGGTGGTGGTGGTGGTGGGTACAGGCCGGTGGTGGTGGTGGTACAGGCTGGTGGTAGTTGGTGTGGTACAGGCCGGTGGTGGTGGTGGTACAGGCTGGTGGTGGTGGTTGGTGTGGTACAGGCCGGTGGTGGTACAGGCTGGTGGTGGTTGGTGTGGTACAGGCCGGTGGTGGTGGTGGTGGTACAGGCCGTGGTGGTGGTGGTGGGTACAGGCTGGTGGTGGTAGTTGGTGTGGTACAGGCCGGTGGTGGTACAGGCTGGTGGTAGTTGGTGTGGTACAGGCCGGTGGTGGTACAGGCTGGTGGTGGTAGTTGGTGTGGTACAGGCCGGTGGTGGTACAGGCTGGTGGTGGTGGTTGGTGTGGTACAGGCCGGTGGTGGTACTTGCTCTGTCTAATCCTTCCCCCATCAGTCTGCAATTCAGCACACACACCTCCGATAAGTGTCGCCACCCAGTGCTCCTCTGTACAAGAGGGAGCGGCCCTCTGCCTTGGCATATAGTGATCTCCGAGGCGTCAAATACCTGACGAAGCCCCTAATTAATACCTGGTAATTAGTAGACAGTAAACCCAGGCTGTTGCTGTACTAACACAAGCACGATGCAAATTAAACTATTTTAACGAGAACCTGTCACGGTAGGCCGGCAAGCCTGCCACTCACTGCCACCATGTGTAAAGTGGAGCCTAGTGCTGTGGAGCACCTCTACCACCCATGTAAAGTGGAGCCTAGTGCAGTGGAGCAGCTGTCACCTGTGTAAAGTGGAGCAGAGTATAGTGGAGCACCTCTACCACCCATGTAAAGTGGAGCCTAGTGCAGTGGAGCAGCTGTCACCTGTGTAAAGTGGAGCCCAGTATAGTGGAGCACCTCGTGTTGTGCTCCAAAATACTCTCCAATTTGTTGTTCATTTTCAGTTTTGTAAATACCAAAATATCATCAGGCAAATGAGGCGACTTTTACCGTGTGAAGTGATCCCATTGTGTCCAGGCTAGGTATAGTGTGGGAGTAGGGAGGGTGTGGGAGTAGGGAGGTTGTGAGGGGAGGTAGTGGGGAGTAGGGAGGTTGTGGGAGTAGGAGGTTGTGGGAGTAGGGAGGTTGTGGGGTAGGGAGGTTGTGGGAGAAGTGGGGATCACACACACTACCACCACCACTACTACCACACCACCACAACACCACACCACCACACACCACCACAACACCACACACACCACAACACACACACCACCACAACACCACACCACACACCACACACACACCACACCACCACACCACCACACCACACACCACACACACCACACACCCCCGACACCTACCACACCACCACATCACACACCACACACCCACCACACAGTACCACACACCCCACACACTACAACACACCACCACACACTACCACACCCCCCACACACTACCACACACCACACCACCACTACCACATTACACCACCACATCACTCCACCATACCCCACCACACACCACACTACCACACACCACACTACCACACCACTACACTACCACACACCACACCATCCTGACCACCGAAGGGTCAAGACGTACCTGGCGCTCCTCTCGGAGCAGCCAGGTCAACTGTTAAGACTAGCCCCACCACCCTCCCCTTAACCCTCCTCCCCACCGGAATATCAACAAGTTCTCGCCAGAAGTTACAATTTCATTTAGGAAGGAATGGAACCAGTGTTAAACAAGGTGAACAGTGCCTAAGTCAGTGAGAACAACTCAACAGTAACAGTCGTACCCAAGTTAACCTTCACACAGTGAGGTCCAGGTACCCAGTGATAACGGCCCGTGATAATTAATCAGCGATGTGTTAATCCGTCTACGATAGGAAGGCCTGGGACCAAACCTCACTCATATAACACCATCTGTGAAATTACTACACCACATGTCCTCATAACACCATCTGTGAAGGTACTACACCACATGTCCCTCATAACACCATATGTGAGGAATTACCACACCACGTCAAGTCCTCATCACACCATCTGTGAGAATTACTACACCACGTGAGACCCTCATAACACCATCTGTGAAGGAATTACTACACCACGTGAGGCCCCTCATAACACCATCTGTGAAATTACTACACGTCAGGTCCCTCATAACACCATCTGTGAGGGAATTACCACACCACGTCAGGTCCCGAATAACACCATCTGTGGGGATTACTACACCACGTGAGGACCCTCATAACACCATCTGTGAGTAATTACACCACGTGAGGTCCATAACACCATCTGTGGGAATTACTACACCACGTGGTCCTCTTCCATCTGCGAGAATTACTACACCACGTCAGGTCCTCATAACACCATCTGAGGGAACCACTACATCACGTGAGGTCCTCCTAACACCATCTGGGAGGAGTTACCACACTACGTGTTTGCTGTTCAACACCTACATTAATCTGTATGTTCACTGTATGTTCCTTTACCTTTCTCTAGTGAAGGCTTTGTTAAACCACCAAAATGATGACCTGACCACCGTAGGGTCAAGACCTATTTAGGCGCTGCTCCTGCTGAGCAGCTCTCACCCTTGGCCAATGCTCGGCCCACTCCCCACGTCCCTCTCCCCGACCCATCCTCACCACCGGGATATCAACATAATCAAAGTGACATTTCGTTTCGGAAAGAAGTGGAACCAGTGTTGAACAGTTATGAACAGTGTTTAAGCCAGTGAATTCAGTACTAGACAGTACCAGTGAGAGCCGTGACCCGCCAGTGAGAAAAGCACAGCTGGGAACTGACCGCCATCTCCTGACAAGGAGGTGCTAATCAGTCCACCCTGAGAACAACAGTGGGTCGGCTTCACACTTGACTTCGAAATAACACAACACCACCCAGTAGGGTGAGGATAGGTCAACAACTGCAAATATGTTGCCTGTATAACAAGTGAGCTACCGTGTGTTGAGCACTGTGTCGTGTGTAGGTGCCCGCGAGGCAAGGCCTATACCCTTGTGGTCACGCTCGGCCATGTGGTGAGGGTTTGTTTACACAAACCCCCGTCCTCATAGTGTGCCAAGCTGGTTAGTTCTTTTGAAACTAAAATTGACTTTGATACTGTGTCTAACCAGAAAAACAGAGATACTATTAAGAACAAGTGTAGTGTAATAAAAGTGTTTATAAACTGAGAAAACTCCTGTTACCTTAGTCCCCCCGACACCACACTCCCTCCGCGGGAGGCCCGCTCATGGCCTCCCCTCACACCGCTAATACGCTGTAGATGCCAGTCTCCTTTGTCCTCTAAGAGGGTTACGCCTCCCAACCACCGCTGACTTCCTAGGAGTGCCAAGCAGTCCTCGGCCCTCTGACGTAGGCATATAAGTCGAGCCCTGTAACTCCACCATGTCTGAGTTGACTGGAGACCCAGCTACTCGCTTTAACTCTCCTGATGCACTGAGTGAGCCAGGCGACTATGGTGTTGACCTTGACACCAACGGAGAGGATGGCTTTCAACTAGTTCAGTCCAGGAACAAGCGGAAGGCCGAAAAGGCAGAAAGACTTAGAGACAATCAACTACAACCACAACCCCCCATGAGAGTAAGATTATACTTCCCTGAAGGTACATCACCTGAAGACAAGTATCTCTGGCTGAACGATGCGGAAGACAAACACCCAGAGGCTGAGTTTCAGTTCAGAGTCAGTACACAAGATCATGTTCTGATTAGAAACGACCCAGCAGTCATACAGGATCTCCCTACCAGGCAGCAGCAGCAGCAGCAGCAAGTGATGGTGGTAGTGGACTGTGGGGGAGTTGATCCTGTAGGTGCAATGGCGGCAGGTGGTGATGGTGGACTGTTGGGGAGGTGATCCTGTAGGTGCAGCAGCAGCAGGTGGATGGTGGACTGTGGTGGAGTTGATCCTGTAGGTGCAGCAGCAGCAGCAACAACAACAACAACAACAACAACATAAGCAGCAGCAGCAGCAGGTGGTAGTAGCAGACTGTGGGGGAGTTGATCCTGTAGATGCAGCAGCAGCAGGTGATGGTAGTGGACTGTTGAGGAGGTGATCCTGTAGGTGCAGGAGCAGAGTGGTGGTGGACTGTGGGAAAGTTGATGCCTTAGGTGCAGCAGCAACAGCATCAATAGCAGCAGCAGCAGAAGCAACAGCAACAGCAGCAGCAGCAGCAGCAGGTGGTGGTGGCGGCGGCCTGTGGGGAGTTGATCCTGTAGGTGCAGCAGCAGGTGGTGATGGTGGACTGTGGGGAGGGTAATCCTGAAGGTGCAGCAGCAGGGTGGTGGACTGTGGGGTAGTTGATCCTGTAGGTGCAGCTGCACAGTGGTGGTGGACTGTGGGAAAGTTGATGCCTTAGGTGCAGCAGTAACAGCAACAATAGCAGCAGCAGCAGGTGATGGTGGTAGTGGACTGTGGGGAGTTGATCCTGTGAGTGCAATGGCGGCAGGTGGTGATGGTGGACTGTTGGGAGGTGATCCTGTAGGTGCAGCAGCAGCAGGTGGTGATGGTGAACTGTGGGGGAGTTGATCCT
>NW_024716420.1:0-12494 GCF_018991925.1 Homarus americanus | reverse complement strand
CAGGACCACCTGCTAGGCCTCCCCTAGGTCACGTGAGTGTTTGTCAGAGCTTTCCATGGGATGAGTTACTTACGTGGGAAGTGTATTCATTTCATGTTCGTGTCCGAGAATCAGTGTCTAGTAACGTAATATGATGTCCTAGTAACGTAAATATAATGTCCTAGTAACTTCAATAGAAGGTGTTATTAATGTGTCCATGTCATGTTCGTAATTAATAAAGAGTTGTAACGAAGCGGTGTTTGAGAAGTCGCCCTTAAGACGCAATAGATGTGTATTGACATAACAGATACGATAAGTGTAAATAACTATCACGGCCACGCTACCAAAATCTTCCTCTCTTTTACTCTCTTACTAAATATTCTACCTATATATATAAATATTCTTCATGTGAATATTTTGTAACATTACAATGGTGGCAGCGAACTTAATGTAAACTCACGCCTGCCCTCAGTTAGCCATAACACCTGGCTCGTCTCATCCTTCATTTGATTCAGTCTAAGTATTGTCTACAATGGTGTAATAAGCAATTCCTGTGTCGTAGCGTCGTAGCGTGAAAAGTGTCCTAGTGCGTCATCTTTACAGCTCAAGTCAATGTCTCTCGTTGTGGTATACGCGAATTGTTACTAGCAAAACACTCCCAGGATATGTTCAGTGCTTAATATAATTTCTCAGTGTCCCCCACGTTCTGTGAAGTTCTCAGTATCCCAAGTGCATTTTAATTGTCGGTCAGTGTTAAATGTACCCATTGTGTTTTAGTGATAGAAGCGGTGTCTGTACTAACTGTTATAACTTAACATGTCTTTTAACCTACATCCTCCTCCCTGTCCTAATCCTCACCTCACCCTCCTTACCCTTCCTCCCATCCCTGCCCCGCCCTGCCGTTCCGTGCCCCGCCGTTCCGTACCCCGCCCCGCCTGCTCCGTGGCCCACTCCCCGCCCTGCCGTTCCGTGCCCCGCCGTTCCGTACCCCGCCCCGCAAAGCCCCGGCCTGGCCCGATCAACCACGCCTCGGCTCCTCCCCACTACACTTAACTACGCCTCACCCGCCCCGCCTCCACCCGCCTCGCACCGTCCAGTGTGACCACCAATCCCCATATGTTTTGTCCTGTGAGTTATGCTTCGAAATCGGTGGTTAGTGTTACTTAATATTGCGATAATTACAGAGCTTCACTCAGTGTGTGTTTATGCTAGTATGATTTGTAGTGTACTCTGACGCGTAGTGATAAATAATATTCAATGTAGTGAGCAGAGCTTAACTCCCCGACCCAGCCTAATGAGAATATTGTCGTGACGGAAACTATAGTTGCCAAACATTGACGTAACGTATAAAGTAAATATTTGTTTTTCTTTATGGATACACTTCCAACTAATCCATCATCCCTTTCGGATTGTTTCTGTCAAATGTCACACACAGTACCGCCCCATGGCTAGCCGGAATCCGACCACAGCACATATAAGAAGAGAAGCAGCAGCGTGAGGAATGCAGCACCACACCCGCCACACACCACCCCACTTCTTTCAAGTCCTCCCTGGTCTAGGATTAAGAAGATTTTATATTTTTCTACTCTAGGAAGTTAAGGAGTGTGGAATGTAGCGCCACACAACGAACCCTGGTGAGCCCAGCCAGGGAGGGATTCACCACTGTGGAAGGTGTAAGACAGGACGGTCTTTGGTCTCGCCGACACTCACGTACGGAGGGCGAGGCCTGGTCCGCGGAACCTGCCTTACAGTCATCTAAGGAGACGACAGCCCAAGCAGTGGACCGGCTTTCATCCCGGCCGGAGGGGGCCGACGGCAGATGAACAGAAAATCGTCTGGAATATGTTGAAAATGATGATGTTGCAGAGAAGAGATACAGATGGAGCAGAAAAATTCATCTGGAATATGACGGAAAACGAAGATGTATAAAGAAACGCAGACGAACAGAAAAATCGTCTGGAATATGAAAATGAAGATGTATAAAGAAACGCAGATGAACAGAAAATTCATCTGGAATATGAAGATGCTCTAAACGTAGAGGAAGCGCAGGTGAACAGAAAAATCATCTGGAATATTATAGAAACCAGGAGGAAGTGAGAAGAAGTCAGATGTGGTGACACGACCTACAAAGTGCGGTATTGAAGAAAGAAAAACGTGCTATGTGAAGACAGAAGACGTCCTGTGCTGACATCAGAAGAAAGTCGACGATGAAAAGGTGGATAATCAGAAGGACCAATCGACTACCGTTGTTGTGCTGCCAGCATTCCTTATTTTCAGATACCAGCTGGATGGAGGACTTGAGCCATGCTGGACCCAACAAATGTACTGATGTTGTTGATGTTGCTGATGTGTAATAAAAAGATATAACACCCTAACATGTGAAGTAGGAGCATTTTGTATTTTGTATTTAATTCTCTGATTTTTGTTAACATGTACTACAAAGAATGTTTTTTTAAAAAGATTAGTCACTTTTTCTATGAGTTCATTTGATCAATGTTTTGTATTACCAAATGCAATGTTGTAGACATACTACTGAGTGGGACGAATTCTTATTTTGACACGGCCTGGTTAGGCAATGTAACACCTGATTTTGTTTGTAGAATGTGATTTGCAAGTTTGCCTCGGACACTATGCTAGATATGAAGGATCTTTAGATCACTCTATGTTCACTTACTGTGTATGTATTTTATTTATTTTTTCTCCTGTCATAGAAGCTTTAATCTTGGCGGGAGGTATAGTAAGCTTTGTCAGATCAAACTATGCCAGTAGAAAAACATACATCTCTAGGGTTATAATTTGTAAAATGTAAGGATGCATTATCGCCTCAGGGACTATATTAGATACTGCACATGATGTTACTGTCTACTTTAAATGTGTCATCAGTTCTCTGAGCATGAAAGCTTTGGTCTTGGCGGGAGGTGTAGTGATGGGTTGTCAGACCGCAGCTTGCATCTCAGAGACAGTCCAAACTTGACCCGACATTAGGGAGGTCAAGTGTAGGGTAACTCTCACGGTTGACCAAGGGTTATAAATCAGCCAGGCTCCCCTCCCATGTGACACGGCACCACAACAAACATGTAAGAAGGCACCGGCCGACTCTCTCCCAAAATACACAATAACCTACATCTGAAAAAGTCCAGACCTGACCTCACATTGGCCAGGTCAAATGTAAGGAGACCCTTCGCCGCCCCCCCCCCGACCAGCTCAACCTGACGGCTCGCCTCCCAATATATAGGACGTCCTAGTCCTCCCTCAGAGAGAGATACGCACACAGAGCCAGAGAGAGGCAGAGAGAGAGAGAGTGTGTCTTGTAACGAAGAAGGGCCAGCTACCACATCCCGAGTCCTGCTCGAGAGAAGTCAGGGGCCGGAGGCAAGCCGCCTCCGGTCGCCTCCGGTCAGGACCCGACTTCCCTCCGGCGCCCAGCTAAGCAGTCTCCCATAGAGACAACCCAGGACCACCTGCTAGGCCTCCCCTAGGTCACGTGAGTGTTTGTCAGAGCTTTCCATGGGATGAGTTACTTACGTGGGAAGTGTATTCATTTCATGTTCGTGTCCGAGAATCAGAGTGTCTAGTAACGTAATATGATGTCCTAGTAACGTAAATATAATGTCCTAGTAACGTCAATAGAAGGTGTTATTAATGTGTCCATGTCATGATCGTAATTAATAAAGAGTTGTAACGAAGCGGTGTTTGAGAAGTCGCCCTTAAGACGTAATAGAAGTGTATTGACGTATAAGATACGATAAGTGTAAATATCTATCACGGCCACGCTACCAAAATCTTCCTCTCTTTTATACTCTTATACTATCAATATTCTACCTATATGTAATCTTCTTCTTGTGAGATTTTGTCTCATTATAATTTACTGTCTCCTTAAACTAGTAAAGGTATATAGTAACCCCTTTTAATGATATTAAAGTTGGAATGTAAAGTAAAATAAAATAAAATTGATTAGTCATAAATTCATGGTATAAATATCTGAAATATGGCAAAATATTATCTTTATTTGTCACGATTCACAGATCTCTCTCTCTCTCTCTCTCTCTCTCTCTCTCTCTCTCTCTCTCTTCCTTCCTTCCCCCACTTCGGGTGTCTGACAGAGGATCGTGGTCTAAGTGTAAATTGAGCTTCTCTCCACATTTTCTTCCTGAAATGTAAAAAACTCGAGAGACAAAATGTTTATACTGAGATATATATTTTCTTACGGTAAATACATAGACGTAAATGTGTATATTTGGTCTTGTAATTTACAATGTACTTGAAATAGATCACACACACACACACCACTTTATCCTCCGCCCGCACCTGTTTTTCTAATAACAATTTAATCCAATTCCCCCCTCCCTCGAGGCTGTATAGGCGTGTGTATTGAGCGTTAAATGATCTGTTGATATACGCTTGAACCCTACACCCCCCACCTCCTTAAACCATACCTCTCACTCCTTCCCTTTCTTCCTAAACCACCACCCCCCCATGCCGAAACAACACCTTCCACAGAAAACTCTGTCTCTTTCTCAACCACTTCCCTCCTCTCTTCACCCCCCCTTCTCTCATTCTCTCTCCCTCCCTCTCTCTCTCCTGCTTTCTCTGTCCTTCCTTCCCTCCCTCTCTTCTCCATCCTTCTCTTCCCTCTCCTCCTTTCTCCTTCCCTCTCCTCCTTTCTCCTTCCCTCTCCTCCTTTCTCTTTCCCTCTTCTCCTTTTCTTTCCCTCTCCTCCTTTCTCCTTCCCTCTCCTCCTTTCTCCTTCCCTCTCCTCCTTTCTCCTTCCCTCTCCTCCTTTCTCCTTCCCTCTCCTCTTTTTCTTTCCTTCTCCTCCCTTCTCTCTCCCTCTCTCCTTCCCTCCTTCCCTACTTCTCTTCCTTCCAATAAACTAAATAAATCATTACACCAACAAAGGAAAAAAATAACATTTTAATTTCGTCTACAATTCGAGTCCCAGCAAAACAACAGCAACACCAGGATACTGAGACGTAAACAGAATTATTTATTTATACCTTATCTTCTCTTCCTTCCACCACTCCACCTTCCCCACTCACAATACCCCCACTCCACCTTCCCCACTCACAATACCCCCCCTCCACCTTCCCCACTCACAATACCCCCACTCCACCTTCCCCACTCACAATACCCCCACTCCACCTTCCCCACTCACAATACCCCCACTCCACATTCCCCACTCACAATACCCCCACTCCACCTTCCCCTCCCACAATACCCCTACTCCACCTACCTCACAATACCCCCACTCCACATTCCCCACCCATAATATCCCCACAAAACCTCCCCACTCACAATACCACCACTCCACCTACCTCCCACAATACCCCCACTCCACATTCCCCACTCACAATACCCCCACTCCACCTCCTCCAAAATATATGTGGTGGTGGACCTTATTACTGTACAGCACTTCCGCTAATTTCACCTTAAGAAAATACAAATAAAATAAATTAATTAACATATGTGAATTCCACCCATTTGCATTTACTTACTAAACACTGAAATAAATTTAATATAAAAAAAACCCACCGGATAGGTTTATTTTGATCCCCGTTTGTTCCAATTTTCATATTTTTTTTTCTCTCTTACCAAAAAACCCAGATGAAATGGAATAAATTCTCTTCTATTATATTCCCCGAACAGAAAACAAGAGTGAGGGAGGCAGGGAATTATATCATTGTGCTGTTAACAACTAAACTATTTCAGTCTTACAACACCATACTGATAATTCCAATTTTGTAATATTCTTCCAACACTTACATTCTTGCAACACTCAACAATGTCAATCTTGCAACACTATTTCAACAAAGTCAATCTTGCTACAATATCAACAATTTCAATCTTGCAGTACTATAACCACCACTTACATTCTTGCAAAACTACCAACAATGCCAATCTTGCAACACTAAATCAACAAAATCCATCTTGCAACACTCAACAATACTACTATTACAACATTAAATCAACAATGCCAATCTTGCAATAGTACACTGGTAACAATTCATCGTAAGATATATCCATTGTGAATAGATTGGCGTTATTCTGAACTGATAAAAGTCGACAGCTTACATACAGCTCCAAAAATATTAGGGTATATATATATTGTATTATTTGAGTTATTGTTTGTCTGTTTGTATGTAATGTCGGTTTTATCTACTAACTTCAGAATGGAAAATATAATATGATTTCTATGTTCTATGTGTTCGGAATATTTAAGACGTGTATTGATTATTTGGTGTTTAAAGTCGTGTACGAAAATGTAGCGTTCACTAAAGTTGCGATGGTCGGTGTTCGACTTTCAAGGGGTTTTATACATACTGTCTACCTTATTATTCAGTAACTGGTTAATCCCTCCGTAAATAATTTAAACTATGACTAAAAACTACAAAAAAAAAAACTTCAAATCTCTTTTTTTATTGAAAAAAGTATTATATAATTTCAACACGAGTCAAACTACATTTCCCGTTGTTATCATTCAATTAGTTTTAGTAAGGTAGTTTATATACCTCCACATACTATTACTTAATATGTGAAAACTTGAAAAAATATCTAAGTAAACATCACCTTTCGTCTCTCTTCGTACATCACTATCCTGCCTTTAATCCCTGGCAGGAGAATATAAATCACCGAGATGTATCATGTTCAGTGTAGAGTGTGTGTGATACTGTCTGGAAAAACTCCGCAGTCCGTATTAAGTTCCTACACCACCATCCGCTTTAATACCTTGACTTTGTTCCCACCATTCCTAGGCTCAGGTAGGAGGGTAGTGGAGTAACGCACACACACACACACACACACGGTGATAATTATTTACACTGACTAAAAAAATACACTGTCAGGTGCCTGAGCGCTCGGGAACTAGCATTGCGTGAGGCATATGTTCACGCCTACATTTCATACAAGCTATTAATAAATTGTTCATTGTACTTATTATATTATTATTGTTCTTAGTTACTTAGGTTAATTGTATATTTATGTATGTAATTTATATGCATCATTGTCTTACTCTGTTAAGTTCAACTCAAGAGTAATATTAATTAATTATATAAAATATCCAGCAAATGTCCTGAATCACGTGAGATGAGACGCGCTCCTCGGCGTGCCCACTCTCCCCAGTAGAGAAAAAACCGTGGCATAGGTTAGACGTGTCCATTCGTTCTCTAGCCTTGACCCTTGTCTAGTGCTTTATCCAGTCTTCTGCAATGCCCTAGGGGTATCAGGTATTAGTGACACGTTTAGTTAGGCCTAGGAAGGGATCCTGGTGGTAAGGTATCTCCTGTTTGGTAGGAAATAATCATTTTGTAGTGATTGTTGTATATATATATTTCGTATGTCTGTGTAATATAGTAATGTTAAGTAATATTTGTTTGGTCTAACTCCTTACAGCATATTTTCGCCCTTCCGGCATCACTCTTATTTTATTATACACTTACTTATTCCCTTAAATTCATGTTTGCTAGTCATTACTCCCTTTAGAACATAAATTGAATTAATTAATTATCTTCCCTTTGTGATTCACTTATTTCAACTGTTCTTACTTTTTCAAGTACATTTAGTTGAGTAGGTTTTTGGTGAGGATAATTATTGCCGTGTTCCCTATTTGTTCCTTTATTTGTTAATAACTTGGGGTAGGATTCACTCCCCAAGTATAAAGGGTAGTGGGATCGCGACAAGTGGGGGCCTGTGCCAGGGAACTAACCACCATTGTTGTCATATCAAGTGTTGTTACTCGCCAGGTGTTGTTTCATCGCTAAGTATTTTTGGATGCAAGTTGCTGTGTTCACAGTGTTCATTTATATTGCTCCTGTTATTGCTTAAGCTACTGGTGAGTTAACTCTTATCTTGTGTACCAGGTGTTTGGTTAATCCCTTGCTGTGCTTCACAGTTTATTGTATTTTGATATTATTAATTAGCTAGCTAGTTAGCTTAGCTGCCACAGTTACTTTTTTTTCGCTACTCGATTTTGAGTTCAACATGTTTGGCCTGGAAAGCTTTTTGGCTTCACCTTCAGCCGAAGTACTGAAGGGGCTTACTAAGGCAGAGTGGCAATTCCTCGCTGCTTATTATGAAGTAGAAGGCCGCTCTTCCATGAATAAGGCTAGGTTAGAAGAGGCTGTCCTCAACTACCTTCTTGACAATGAAATCATAGCCCAACCGTCGGGAAATTCAGAGGAAATTGTTACACCAAGTAATTTGGCCTTACAAGTTGAACTCAAAAGACTCGAGGTGGAGCTGGAAACTCAAACAACGAGGTTTGGCTCAAGGTAGTAATACTTCAACATTCAGTGTAGACAAATGTCTCAACAGTGTTCCTAAATTTAATGAGGAAGAACCAGACAAGTTCTTCTCTCTTTTTGAGAAAATTGCCCGACTTAACAAGTGGCCTGTTTCTCAATGGTCTCAACTTATTTATAGATCTTTCACTGGTAAAGCATTAGATGTGTTTTCTGCCCTCTCTGAGGATCAATGTCGAGACTATGCCCTTGTTAAGTCCGCGGTTTTGAGTGCTTATAAACTTGTTCCTGAAGCCTACCGGCAACAGTTCCGTAACTGCCGGAAGACTGACAAACAAACATTTGTGGAGTTCTTCAGGCAGAAACAGGTCCTTTGTCGGAGGTGGATTGAAAGTGAGTCTGCCCATGTAGAACATGACAAGCTTGTTGAACTAATCCTGCTAGAGGAGGTTAGAAAGTGTATCCCAGGCGACATTCGAGCACACTTGGATCAGAGAGGTATCTGTACTCTGGCTGATGCTGGTCCAGTGGCTGACCATTATTCCTTAACTAATAGAAATGTAAATTCCAGGTCTTATGCTCCCATGTCCCAGTCCTTCACTTCCTTCAAGCGGCCCACACCAACATCTACATCGGGGTCCCTGCCTCTTGTCATACCGACCCGACCCTCAGGTTCTGTCCCAGTCCTTCACTTCCTTCAAGCGGCCCACACCAACATCTACATCGGGGTCCCTGCCTCTTGTCATACCGACCCGACCCTCAGGTTCTGCATCATCTACCCCGGGTGAGCCCATGGTCCATGGGACAGGTGGATCTACTCCTACTGGTGAGAGAAACTCTAGTTGCAGGTACTGTAAGAAGCCAGGACATGTCATCAGCGACTGTCTCAAGTTAAAGAAAAGAAATTCCTCTCACCAAGGATCCCCCACTCTTTTGGTCAGGGTGGCCGAGCAATCGGAGAAATTATTGGAGCCCTGTGTCACTGCCCTCAGTCAGACTGTTGCCCTGAATGTTTCCCCCTCTTCTATGATATCAACCTTTGAACCATTTTGTTCTCCTGGTTCCTTAGCTTTGGATCAATTCAGTCAACCCATTTCTGTTAAACTCTTGAGAGACACAGGCTCAGCCTTATCTCTTGTTACTAAAGAAGCTGCTCCATTCCTGGATTCATGCTATACTGGTAGCTGGGTGCTTGTGAACGGTTTGACCGGTGGGTCGCGTATTCCCCTTCGTCAAGTGTACCTGGGGTCATCCATAAAGTCAGGCTATGTCACGTTAGGAGTAGTAGATAGCTTACCTGTAGAAGGGGTCTCTCTATTGATAGGAAATGACCTCGTTGGCGACATGATGTTCCCTAATGTTGTGATCTCATCTTGTCCCACTGCCGAGAATAATACTGTGCAGTTAGAAGTAGACTTTCCACGGTTGTTCCCTGCGTGTGCTGTGACCCGTAGCATGAGCCGCAGTACAGAGGTAGAAGAGACTAGTGAAGTTGATGAAGTTTCCCTCCCGGACTGTGAGAAGTCCGAGGATAATCTTATCCAGCCGGACCATACTGATCTTGGTCTCAGTGAATTTTTTGAGGATTCCCCACAACCAGATAACCTCCAGAGTAGTTCTGATGGAGATAGGAACCCAGATGTCACTAGTTTTGGTTCCTCTCCCATCACTAGGAGTAAGTTTATTGAGCTACAAGCAGGGGATCCTGAGCTAGTAGGTTTTTTCAATAGGTCAGTTACTGAGACAGAAGCTGAGCAAGAATCAAATTGCTACTACACTAGGTCTGGTGTATTAATGCGGAAGTTCCGTCCCTCCAATTCTCCTGCCAATCACCCTTGGTTAGTTCATCATCAAGTTGTTATCCCCAAACCTTTGCGGCAGGACATACTTAGTATCGCTCATGATGGGGTGGGTGGTCATTTAGGAGTTAGGAAGACCTATGCAAAAATTTTATCCCAGTTCTTTTGGCCTAGGATGAAGAAAGACGTCAGCTCTTACTGTCGCACTTGCCATGATTGTCAGGTAGCGGGGAAACCGAACCCCAGTGTTAAACCATTCCCTCTGCAGCCTATCCCAGTCATTGAAGAGCCCTTTAGTAAAGTGGTCATAGATTGTGTCGGTCCCTTACCTAAGACCCCTCGTGGTCATCAGTTCTTGCTAACCATTATTGATTGTGCAACCCGTTATCCTGAAGCCATTCCCTTGCGCCGCATCACAGCGAAGAATGTTATCAAAGCCTTAACCCACTTCTTCACTCAAGTAGGCCTTCCTACAGTGGTGCAATCAGATCAGGGTTCCAATTTTACTTCCCGGTTGTTTAATCAGGTAATGCAAACCCTGGGAGTCCGGCAGTTGAGGTCTTCGGCCTATCACCCTCAGTCACAGGGGGTGGTAGAGAGATTTCACCAGACACTAAAACTCATGTTGCGCACCTTCTGTCTGGAGACTGGGAAGGATTGGGACGAGGGAGTTGACCTGCTTTTGTTTGCTGTTCGGGACAGTAAACAAGAGTCGCTAGGATTCTCGCCCTTCCAGCTCGTCTATGACATGAGGTGCGAGGGCCTCTTAAGGTGTTAAAAGAGTGTTGGTTGAGTGATCAGAGCGCGACGCCCTTAGCTTCATATGTGGTCCAATTCAAGGAGAAGTTGCCTCTGGCTGTAGAACTTGCCCAGTCCAACTTAAGGTGTGCTCAGGTGAAAATGAAACTGCATTTTGATAAGGCCCATCAGGCAAAACCTAGAGAATTCCAAGTGGGGGAGCAGGTGTTGGCCTTCCTGCCCTTACATGATCACCCTTTTAAATCCAAATACAGTGGTCCATATGAAGTACTAGAAAAACAGGGGTCAGTGAATTATGTGATTAGCACCCCTGAACGGCGTAAGAACAAACGCCTTATCCATGTCAATCTTTTAAAGTCATATCATGTTCGTAACGAAACCCTGGGAAAAGCAGTTGCTTGTGTTGATCAATCCTTGCCAAATTGTATCATTGTGCCAGAGTGTAAGGATGATAAAGATCAGTGCTTTTCTGAAATAATGAATGGGTCTAGTGTAAAAGTTGAAAACTCGACTATCTTGGAGGACCCCAGTGCTAAGTTGTGCCATCTCTCTAGTGACCAAGCCAATAATATAAAGTCTCTATTACAGGAGTATCTTATTATAGTTGGTGATTACCCACTCTCTTGTTCAGTGCTGGAGCATGACGTTGAGACCAGGGGAGCCAAGCCAATCCGACAGCGTCCCTACAGTCTTAATGCCTTCAAGCGGGAGTGTGTGCGAGCCGAGGTACAGCGTTTTCAAGAGCTAGGCCTCGTCGAACCCAGCATCAGTCCATGGGCATCCCCTGTTGTTCTAGTTCCAAAGCCGAATGGGTCAATGCGGCTGTGTGTGGATTATCTCAAGGTGAATGCTGTCACTGAACCCGATGGTTATCCCTTGCCACGCATCGACGACATGATCGACGATCTTGGACAGGCAAGGTACGTGACCAAGTTGGATCTCCTCCAGGGCTACTACCAGATAAGACTGACTGAACGCTCCAGGGCCATCTCTGCTTTTGTCACTCCTGAGGGGTTGTACCAATTCACAGTCCTTCCGTTTGGTATGCGGAACGCCCCTGCAACCTTTCAACGCCTCATGAATTTCATCACGTCTGGTCTGGAAGGTGTCCGCTGTTACCTAGACGACCTTATCGTCTTCAGCAGTTCCTGGGAAGATCACATGAGTCGTCTACAAGCCCTCTTCTCCGTACTGGCTGCAAGCAAGCTGACAGTGAACCTCGTCAAAACTGAGTTCGGCCATGCCCACGTCACTTTCTTGGGGCATGTGGTCGGACAAGGGAAAGTCCAGCCTATAGCAGCCAAAATTGAGGCAATTCAACAGTATCCAGTGCCAGGCGATAAGAAGAGTGTGATGAGGTTGTTGGGTATGGCGGGGTACTACCGCCGTTTTTGTCCAAACTTCTCCTCCGTTGCCTCTCCCATGACTGACCTGCTGAGTGGCAAGAAAACCTTCAAGTGGACTACGGCTTGCCAGGAATCTTTTGAGAATCTTAAATCCCTGCTGGCAAATGCTCCTGTACTACTTGCACCTGACCTCCAGAAACAGTTCACTCTCCATGTCGACGCCAGTGAAATTGGCGCCGGTGCTGTGCTTCTGCAAGAGGGTGAGAGTGATCAAGTGCTTCATCCGCTGTGCTATTTTTCTAGAAAATTTAACAAATATCAAAGAAACTATGCCACCATTGAAAAGGAGGCTTTATCACTGATCATGGCACTAG
>NW_024716419.1:0-2605 GCF_018991925.1 Homarus americanus | reverse complement strand
TGTCTCCCCATGCTCTCTTGTACTTCCTTAGCCTACCCTTATCTGTATCTCTCGCCTCTTCTTATACTCACCTTGTACCTTAGCTTCCACCTCTTATAAATCCTTGTGTCACCCTTACTCCTGTATACCTTTTTGCCTGCCTCCTCCACCTTATCCTCTTATATCCCACCCTTAATCCCTTGTCAATCCACCCTTAGCCCGTATTATCCTTATGCTCACATACTCCACCCATATCCTGCCTTCTCATGCTTATACTCACCCTCCCCATGCTCCCACATGTACTCTATCATGCTCCCTTGTACTTACCTGCTCCACCTTACTCCTACATATCACCCCCTCACACTCACCTTGCTCCCTTCTCCCATCTGTGCTCACCCTTGCTCCCTCCGCCTCCTTGCCTCCACCCTTATCCTGCCCATGTCCTGCCTTCTCCCACCCTTACTCCCCTTACTCACCCTTGTCATCCCTTACTCTGTCCTCCCACCCTTCTCCTTATCTGTATGTGTATGTCCCACCTTATCACCTTGCTCACATGTCCACGCCTATCACATATGTCATGCTCACCATGTCACCCTGCTCCACCCCATATCACCATTATCCCATCCATATCACCTGTCACCCTTATCCTGTATCACCCTTATCACCATATCACATATTATCTGTATCACCTTATCACCCCTCCCACGCCTTACTCCCACCCTTCACTCCTACCCTTCGCTTCTACCCCCACTGTTACCCCACACTACGCTGGTAATTGAAGACATCATACATTTGTTCACTTAGACACCACTTATTATTCAGGACCTAATGGCTATAATATCAGAGTCATTATTCTTAACTCAACTTTATATATATATCAATTGTCAAAAACCTTCACCACAAGAAAGAAAAGAACAGTCGGGTATGGCAGAAAATGTAATAAACGAACATGGAGTAAGACATCAAGCTCCATATTGTAAACAAGATCATCGTCATTGTTTATTTATTGCGAGGAAAAATATTGTTCGCAATATAATTATAAAAACCTTCTGTAATTCATTCTCTTCATTACACTAAAAGGTAATGAAGTATATAAAGAAAATAGTTTATAAATTACTAAAATAAAATACGTATAAAAAAGTAAAATAACATCTATTGATGGAATAGAAAAGAATTATATCGTAAGTGGGTAAAAGATTTCTTGGGTAGGTTTTAGAATACAATAACTGTTTTCTGCATTACACCGATGGTTCCAAGTCAGAAATTATCCTTAAGTTTTGTGAATCAGTATTTACAGTTTTTCTTAAAGGGTGACTTAAGTTACGGTCACACGATCCCTTTGATGAGCAATTAATTTGGAGCAAGAAATTACGAGTAATTTCTTCCAAATGTGGTCACACGAGTGGCTCTTGGTTCAGTTACTACAGCAAGAAAAAAAAGTTAACGCCGCTGTGCGAGTAGAAGGGAGACGGAACATCACAACAACAATGCAGACGACGCAGCAGCTATCCTTGGTATTATTGTTATTATTAAAAAGAAATGAGAGAAAGCGAAGAAAAACTATTGGGGACTCGTAAGTGGCTGGCGAGGAGGAGGAACGAGTGTTTAATATAGACTGGTTCAACTATCGTAGTTACAGTAGGGAGGGTTGTTAGTGTGTGGAGAATGACCGGCTGTATGGGCTTGTGTTTTGTAAACAAACACGCCAAAACACCACCCAAATAATAAACTCAGTGTGTCGTAAAAAACTGTTTGTGCATTTTATACATAATGTTATTGATCTATGTTATATATAGCCAAGGTAAATACTCGATAAATAAGCTTCGTGTCATTAAATATGGTATTAACCGGGTTTTGAACCAATAATCTTGCTCGAAATAGTCAAGAAATTGACTATCACGATTGTCAATAAAAATGCTTCAAAAACTTGCTCGAATTTCTCGAAAATTGCTCGAAATAACTTTCCGGCAAGAAATTGCTAAAAAAAAAAATGCGCCCATGTGACCAGTGCTTTAAGAATTGTATGTTATCCTCATGGCATTGGAAACACACACACACACACCCCATACACAGTCACACACTCACCATGCACAATCCTGCCTTTTCCCTTACACATTACATGCTGGGCTCTTTTACCTTCTACCATACATACCTGCTTCTGCCTACATATACTATTTTTACTCACCCATGCACTCTCCTTGCGCTCACCCTTTTTTACACACACCTAGTTGTTTTAATTTAGTTCTTGGAGACTCTTAAGTGGCAGCGCTTGATATAGCTGCTTCTGCATTTCTGTTTATCTAGTAGCAGGTATACACACAGATGTAATATGAGAAAATAAATTATGAATTCTGTCAGTGAAGTGTTGTGTTGACTTGAGAGTAACGCTTGTGTTAATTGTAATTTCCTGTCTAGTGATATGTCCTTCTATACTTGGGCATGAGACAGTGTTAGTGTTTGCTTGCGAGGGCTGGTTTATTGGGAACTTGCATCCTGTTAGGTGAGCGCGAAGCGTTTACAGTGCGTGGGAAGCATCGGGGTTCATGTTTGCATTTTGACTCTTGGATTAGGTTAAGGCTGAAGGGTTGGGTTTTGTCAGCGTTTAAATTGACAATGATGAGTGTGT
>NW_024716418.1:0-2489 GCF_018991925.1 Homarus americanus | reverse complement strand
TGCGTGTTTGCCAAAAATGACAAAAATTCATGTTCGGACCTTACGAAAAATGCTTTTTAGGCCGGTTCGCCAAAAGTGGCGGAACGACAGGTCCGGACCTTAGGAAAATTTCATTTTTTGCAGGGTCGACAAAAATGATAAAAATTCATGTTCGGACCTTACGAAAAATGCTTTTTTGGCCGGTTCACCAAAAGTGCCGAAACGACAGGTCCGGACCTTATGAAAATTTCATTTTTTGCGGGGTCGACAAAAATGACAAAAATTCATGTCCGGACCCTACGAAAAATGCTTTTTTGGCCGGTTCGCCAAAAGTGCTGGAACGACAGGTCCGGACCTTACGAAAATTTCATTTTTTGCTGGGTCGACAAAAATGACCAAAATTCATGTCCGGACCTTACGAAAAATGCTTTTTTGGCCGGTTCGCCAGCAATGAACGACAGGTCCGACCCACGAAAATTCTCTATTTTGCCTGTTCGACAAAAATGACAAAAATTCATGCCCGGACCTTACGAAAAATGCTTTTTTGGCCGGTTCGCCAAAAGTGCCGGAACGACAGGTCCGGACCTTACGAAAATTTCATTTTTTGCCTGTTCGCCAAAAATGACAAAAATTCATGTCCCGACCTTACGAAAAATGCTTTTTTGGCAGGTTCGCCAAAAGTGCTGGAACGACAGGTCCGGACCTGACGAAAATTTCATTTTTTGCCTGTTCGCCAAAAATGACAAAAATTCATGTCCCGACCTTACGAAAAATGCTTTTTTGGCCGGTTCGCCCAAATTGCCGGAACGACAGGTCCGGACCTTACGAAAATTTCATTTTTTGCGGGGTCGACAAAAATGACAAAAATTCATGTCCGGACCATACAAAAAATGCTTTTTTGGCCAGTTTGCCAAAAGTGCCGAAACGACAGGTCCGGACCTTACGAAAATTTCGTTTTTTGCGTGTTTGCCAAAAATGACAAAAATTCATGTCCGGACCTTACGAAAAATGCTTTTTTGGCCGGTTCGTCAAAAGTGCCGGAACGACAGGTCTGGACCTTACGAAAATTTCATTTTTTGCTGGGTCGACAAAAATGACATACATTCATGTCCGGACCTTACGAAAAATGCTTTTTTGGCAGGTTCGCCAAAAGTGCTTGAACGACAGGTCCGGATTCCGCTTAGGGCCCCCATTTTTGCTTGTCTGCCAAAAATGACAAAAAATTCATGTCCCGACCTTTACGAAAATGCTTTTTGGCAGGTTCGCCAGCAAGGAACGACAGGTCCGGACCTGACGAAAATTTCATTTTTGCCTGTTCGCCAAAAAATGACAAAATTCATGTCCCGACCTTACGAAAATGCTTTTTGGCCGTTCGCCTAAATTGCCGAACGACAGGTCCGGGATTCCATGAAAATACTTTTTGTAACACAAAATGACAAAATTCATGTCCGGACCTTACGAAAAATGCTTTTTTGGCCGGTTCGCCCAAATTGCCGGAACGACAGGTCCGGACCTTACGAAAATTTCGTTTTTTGCGTGTTTGCCAAAAATGACAAAAAATCATGTCCGGACCTTACGAAAAATGCTTTTTTGGCCGGTTCGCCAAAAGTGCCGAAACGACAGGTCCGGACCTTACGAAAATTTCATTTTTTGCGGCGTCGCCAAAAATGACAAAAATTCATGTCCGGACCTTACGAAAAATGCTTTTTTGGCCGGTTTGCCAAAAGTGGCGGAACGACAGGTCCGGACCTTACGAAAATTTCGTTTTTTGCTTGTTTGCCAAAAATGACAAAAATTCATGTCAGGACCTTACGAAAAATGTTTTTTTGGCCGGTTCGCCAAAAGTGCCGGAACGACAGGTCCGGACCTGACGAAAATTTCATTTTTTGCCGGTTCGCCAAAAATGACAAAAATTCATGTCTGGACCTTACGAAAAATGCTTTTTTGGCCGGTTCGCCAAAAGTGCCGGAACGACAGGTCCGGACCTTACGAAAATTTCATTTTTTGCGGGGTCGACAAAAATGACAAAAATTCATGTCCGGACCTTACGAAAAATGCTTTTTTGGCCGGTTTGCCAAAAGTGCCGAAACGACAGGTCCGGACCTAATGAAAATTTCATTTTTTGCCTGTTCGCCAAAAATGACAAAAATTCATGTCCCGACCTTACGAAAAATGCTTTTTTGGCCGGTTCGCCAAAAGTGCCGGAACGACAGGTCCGGACCTTACGAAAATTTCATTTTTTGCGGGGTCGCCAAAAATGACAAAAATTCATGTCCGGACCTTACGAAAAATGCTCTTTTGGCCGGTTCGCCAAAAGTGCCGGAACGACAGGTCCGGACCTTAAGAAAATTTCATTTTTTGCGGGGTCGCCAAAAATGACAAAATTCATGTCCGGACCTTACGAAAAATGCTTTTTAGACCGGTTCGCCAAAAGTGCCGGAACGACAGGTCCGGTCCTTACGAAAATTTCATTTTTTACAGGGTCGCCAAAAATTACAAAAATTCATGTC
>NW_024716417.1:0-34277 GCF_018991925.1 Homarus americanus | reverse complement strand
ACCAGGGGACTTTGTTATACTCGATCAGGGGACTTTGTTATTCTCAACCAGGAGACTTTGTTATACTCGACCAGACGCCTTTGTTATACTCGATCAGGGGACTTTGTTATACTGGACCAGGGTACTTTGTTATACTCGTTAGGGGGCTTTGTTATACTATGATCAGGGGACTTTGTTATTCTCGGGCAGGGGACTTTGTTATACTAGACGAGAGGCCTTTGTTATACTCGGTGTGGGGAATTTGTTATAAATCGATCTGGGGACTTTGTTATGCTCGATCTGGGGACTTTGTTATACTGGGCCTGGAGACTTTGTTATTCTCGATCAGGGGATTTTGTTACGCTCGATCTGGGGACTTTGTTATACTGCGCCAGGAGACGTTGTTATTCTCGATGAGGGGATATGTTATACTCGATCAGGGGACTTTGTTATACTGGACCAGGGGACTTTGTTATACTAGGATCAGGGGTCTTTGTTATTCTCGACCAGGGGACTTTGTCATACTCGACCAGAGGCCTTTGTTATACTCGATCAGGGGACTTTGTTATACTGGACAAGGGGACTTTGTTATACTCGTACAGGGGCTTTGTTATACTAGGATCAGGGGACTTTGTTATTCTCGACCAGGGGACTTTGTTATACTCGACCAGAGGCCTTTGTTATACTCAGTGTGGGGACTTTGTTATAATCGATCAGGGGACTTTGTTATGATCGATCTGGGGACTTTGTTATACTGGGCCTGGAGACTTTGTTATACTCGATCAGGGAATATGTTATACTCGATCAGGGGACTTTGTTATACTGGACTAGGGGACTTTGTTAAACTCGATCAGGAGGCTTTGTTATACTCGATGAGGGGGCCCTTGTCATACTCGACCAGGGGACTTTGTTATAATCGATCAGGGGACTTTGTTATGCACGATATGGGGACTTTGTTACACTGGGCCAGGGGATTTTTTTGTAATCGATCAGGGGACTTTGTTATACTGGACCAGGGGACTTTTTTACACTCGATCAAGGGACTTTGTTATACTCGATCACTGGACTTTTGTTATACTCGATCAAGGGACTTTGTTATACTCGACCAGAGGCCTTTGTTATACTTCATCAGGGGACTTTGTTATAGTCGGTAAGGGGACTTTGTTATACTCGATAAGGGGAATTTGTTATACTCGATTAGGGGACTTTGTTATATTCGATCAGGGTACTTCGTTATACTCGATAAGGGGCCTTTGTTATACTCGATCAGAGGCCTTTGTTATACTAGATCAGGGGACTTTGTTATACTCGATTAGGGGCCTCTTTTAGACTCGACTAGGAGACTTTGTTATACGCGATGAGGGGACTTTCTTATACTCGAGCAGGGGCTTTGTTATATTCGATCAGGGGACTTTGTTATACTCGATCAGGAGGCTTTGTTATACTTGATCAGGGGACTTTGCTATATTCGACCAGGGGACTTTGTTATACACGATCAGGGGACTTTGTAATACTCGAGCAGGGGACTTTGTTATATTCGATTCGGGGACTTTGTTATACTCGAACCAGGGGACTTTTTTATACGTGACCAATGGACTTTGTTATACTCAATGAGGGGCCTTTGTTATACTCGATCAGGTGACTTTGTTATACACGACCAGGGGACTTTGTTATACGCGATCAGGTGACATTTTATACTCGACCAGAGGACTTTGTTATACTCAATCAGGACACTTTGTTATACTTAACCAGAGGGCTTTGTTATACTCGATTAGGGGCCTTTGTAATACTTGATGAGGGGGTTTTGTTATACTCGACCAGGGGACTTTGTTATGCTCGATCTGGGTACTTTCCTATATTTGACCAATGGACTTTGCTATACTCGATGAGGGGTCTTTGTTATACTCGATCAGGGGACTTGTTATAGTCGACCAGGGGACTTTGTTATACTCGTCCAGGGGGCTTTGTTATACTAGGATCAGGGGACTTTTTTATTCTCGACCAAGGGACTTTGTTATACTCGGTCTGGGGACTTTGTTATAATCGATCAGTGGACTTTGTTATGCTCGATCTGAGGACTTTGTTATACTAGGCCTGGAGACTTAGTTATACTCGATCAGGGGATATGTTATACTCGATCAGGGGACTTTGTTATACTCGATCAGGGGACTTTGTTATACTCGATCAGGGTACTTTGTTATACTCGTCTAGGGGGCTTTTTTATACTCGATCATGGGACTTTGTTATACTCGATCAGGGGATTTTGTCTTACTCGATCAGGGCCCTTTGCTATACTCGACTAGGGGACTTTGTTATAATCGATCAAGCGACTTTGTTATGCTCGATATGGGGACTTTGTTATACTGGGCCAGGGGACTTTTTTGTACTCGATCAGGGGACTTTGTTATACTGGACCAGGGGACTTTTTTATACTCGATCAAGGGACTTTGTTATACTCGATCACTGGACTTTTGTTATACTCGATCAGGGGACTGTGTTATCCTCGACCAGAGGCCTTTGTTATACTCGATCAGGGGACTTTATTATACTTGATAAGGGAATTTGTTATACTCGATAAGGGGACTTAATGTTTGACTCGAACAGGGTACTTTGTTATACTCGACCAGGGGACTTCGTTATACTCGATTAGGCGTCTTTGTTATAATCGATCATGGGACTTTGTTATACTCGATGAGGGGCCTTTGTTATACTCGATGAGAGGCCTTTGTTATACTTGATCAGGGGACTTTTTATATTCGATTAGGGGCCTTTTTTGGAATCGATGAGGGGCCTTTGTAATACTCGATCAGGAGACTTTGTTATACTCGAACGGAGGACTTTCATATACTCGTGCAGGGGGCTTTGTTATATTCGATCAGGGGACTTTGTTATACTCTATCAGGAGGCTTTGTTATACTTGATCACGGGACTTTGCTATACTCGACCAGGGGACTTTGTTATACACGACCAGGGGACTTTGTTATACTCGACCAGGGGACTTTTTTATACTTGACCAATGGACTTTGTTATACTCGATGAGGGCCCTTTATTATACTCGATCAGGGGCATTTGTTATACTCGAGTAAGGGACTTTGTTATACTCAATCAGGGGACTTTTTTATACTCGACCAGAGGACTTTGTTATACTCGATCAGGGGACCTTGTTTTACTCAATCAGGGGACTTTGTTATACTCGATTAGGGGCCTTTGTTATACTTGATGAGGGGGTTTTGTTATACTCGACCAGGGGACTTTGTTATACTCGATCAGGGGACTTTTTTATACTTGATCAGGGGACTTTGTCATACTCGATCAGTGGACTTTCCTATATTTGAGCGATGGACTTTGCTATACTCGATGAGGGGTCTTTGTTATACTCGATCAGGGGACTTTGTTATACTCGACCAGGGGACTTTGTTATACTCGATCAGTGGATATGTTATACTCGATCAGGGGACTTTGTTATACTATAGAAGGGGACTTTGTTATACTCAACTAGGGGGCTTTTTTATACTCAATGAGGGGACTTTGTCATACTCGACCAGGGGACTTTGTTATACTCATCCAGGGGGTATTGTTATACTCGATCAGGGGACTTTGTTATACTCGATCAGGGAACTTTGTTATACTCAACTAGGGGGCTTTTTATACTCAATGAGGGGACTTTGTCATACCCGACCAGGGGACTTTGTTTTAATCGATCATGGGACTTTGTTATGCACGATATGGGGGCTTTGTTACACTGGGCCAAGGGACTTTTTTGTACTCGATTAGGGGACTTTGTTATACTGGACCAGGGGACTTTTTTTATACTTGACCAATGGACTTTGTTATACTCGATAAGGGGACTTTATTATACTTGATAAGGGAATTTGTTATACTCGATAAGGGGACTTAATGTTAGACTCGAACAGGGGACTTTGTTTTACTCGACCAGGGGACTTTGTTATACTCGATTAGGCGGCTTTGTTATGTTCGATCAGGGTACTTTCTTATGCTCGATGTGGGGCCTTTGTTATACTCGATAAGGGGCCTTTGTTATACTAGATCAGGGGACTTTGTTATACACGATTTGAGGCCTTTTTTGGACTCGATTAGGGGACTTTGTTATACTCGAGCAGGGGGCTTTGTTATACTCGATCAGGGGACTTTGTTATACTCGATCAGGAGGCTTTGTTATACTAGATCAGGGGACTTTTATATTCGATTAGGGGCCTTTTTTGGAATCGATGAGGGGCCTTTGTAATACTCGATAAGGAGACTTTGTTATACTCGAACGGAGGACTTTCTTATACTCGTGCAGGGGGCTTTGTTATATTCGATCAGGGGACTTTGTTATACTCTATCAGGAGGCTTTGTTATACTTGATCACGGGACTTTGCTATACTCGACCAGGGGACTTTGTTATACTCGACCAGGGGACTTTTTTATACTTGACCAATGGACTTTGTTATACTCGATGAGGGCCCTTTATTATACTCGATCAGGGGACTTTTTTATACTCGACCAGAGGACTTTGTTATACTCGATCAGGGGACCTTGTTATACTCAATCAGGGGACTTTGTTATACTCGATTAGGGGCCTTTGTTATACTTGATGAGGGGGTTTTGTTATGCTCGACCAGGGGACTTTGTTATACTCGATCAGGGGACTTTGTTTTACTCGACCAGGGGACTTTTTTATACTTGATCAGGGGACTTTGTTTTACTCGACCAGGGGACTTTTTTATACTTGATCAGGGGACTTTGTCATACTCGATCAGTGGACTTTCCTATATTTGAGCGATGGACTTTGCTATACTCGATGAGGGGTCTTTGTTATACTCGATCAGCGGACTTTGTTATACTCGACCAGGGGACTTTGTTATACTCGATGAGGGGATATGTTATACTCGATCAGGGGACTTTGTTATACTCGATCAGGGGACTTTGTTATACTTGATTTGGGGACTTTGTTATACTCGATCAGGACTTTGTTATACTTGGATCAGAGGACTTTGTTATACCTCGACCAGGGGCCTTTTGTTATGCTCTCGCTGATTAGAAAACTTTGTTATACTCTCGAACGGAGGACTTTCTTATACTGCAGGGGGCTTTGTTATATTCGGATCAGGGACTTTTGCTATACTTCTATCAGGAGGCTTTGTTATACTTGATCACGGACTTTGCTATACCTCGACCAGGGGCTTTGCTATAGCCACGACCAGGGACCTTGTTATACTCGACCAGGGGACTTTGTTATACCTGATCAGGGAATTTTTTTATACTCGACCAGAGGACTTTGTTATACTCAATCAGGGGACCTTGTTATACTCAATCAGGGGACTTTGTTATACTCGATTAGGGGCCTTTGTTATACTTGATGAGGGGGTTTTGTTATACTCGACCAGGGGACTTTGTTATACTCGATCAGGGGACTTTGTTATACTCGACAAGGGGACTTTTTTATACTTGATCAGGGGACTTTGTCATACTCGATCAGTGGACTTTCCTATATTTGAGCGATGGACTTTGCTATACTCGATGAGGGGTCTTTGTTATACTCGATTAGGGGACTTTGTTATACTCGACCAGGGGACTTTGTTATACTCGATGAGGGGATATGTTATACTCGATCAAAGGACTTTGTTATACTCGATCAGGGGACTTTGTTATACTTGATTAGGGGACTTTGTTATTCTCGATCAGGGGACTTTGTTATACTTGATCAGAGGACTTTGTTATACTCGACCAGGGGCCTTTGTTATGCTCGATTAGAAAACTTTGTTATACTCGACCAGGGGACTTTAATATACTCCACCAGGGACTTGTTATACTCGATCAGGGGATATGTTGTACTCGATCAGGGGACTTTGTTATACTCGGTTCAGGGGACTTTGTTATACTCGTCCAGGGGCTTTGTTATACTAGCATCAGAGGACTAGGTTATACTCGATGAGGGGACTTTGTCTTACTCGATCAGGGCCCTTTGTTATACTCGCCCAGGGGACTTTGTTATAATCGATTAGGGGACTTTGTTATGCTCGATCTGGGGACTTTGTTAAACTGGGCCAGGAGACGTTGTTATACTCGATCAGGGGATATGTTATACTCGATCAGGGGACTTTGTTATACTGTAGCAGGGGACTTTGTTATACTCAACTAGGGTGCTTTTTTATACTCAATGAGGGGACTTTGTCATACTCGACCAGGGACTTTGTTATACTCATCCAGGGGGTATTGTTATACTCGATCAGGGGACTTTGTTATACTCGATCAGGGAACTTTGTTATACTCAACTAGGTGGCTTTTTTATACTCAATGAGGGGACTTTGTCATACTCGACCAGGGGACTTTGTTATAATCGATTAGGGGACTTTGTTATGCACGATATGGGGGCTTTGTTACACTGGACCAGGGGACTTTTTTGTACTCGATTAGGGGACTTTGTTATACTGGACCAGGGGACTTTTTTATACTTGACCAATGGACTTTGTTATACTCGATAAGGGGACTTTATTATACTTGATAAGGGAATTTGTTAGACTCGAACAGGGGACTTTGTTTTACTCGACCAGGGGACTTTGTTTTACTCGATTAGGTGGCTTTGTTATGTTCGATTGGGTACTTTCTTATGCTCGATGTGGGGCCTTTGTTATACTCGATAAGGGGCCTTTGTTTTACTAGATCAGGGGACTTTGTTATACACGATTAGAGGCCTTTTTTGGACTCGATTAGGGGACTTTGTTATACTCGAGCAGGGGGCTTTGTTATACTCGATCAGGGGACTTTGTTATACTCGATCAGGAGGCTTTGTTATACTCGATGAGGGGACTTTGCTATACTCGACCAGGGGACTTTGTTATACTCGAGCAGGGGGCTTTGTTATACCCCGATTAGGGGACTTTGTTATACTCGATCAGGAGGCTTTGTCATATTCGATCAGGGGACTTTGCTATACTCGACCAGTGGACTTTGTTATACTCGAACAGGGGACATTGTTATTCTCGACCAGGGGACTTTGTTATACTCGATTAGGCGGCTTTGTTATACTCAATCAGTGGACTTTCTTATACTCGAGCAGGGGGCTTTGTTATATTCGATCAGGGGACTTTGTTATACTCGATGAGGAGGCTTTGTTATACTTTATCAGGGGACTTTGCTATACTCGACCAGGGGACTTTGTTACACTCGATTAGGGGCCTTTTTTGGACTCGATGAGGGGCCTTTGTTATACTCGATCAGGAGACTTTGTTATACTCGATCAGGTGACTTTCTTATACTCGAGCAGGGGGCTTTGTTATATTCGATCAGGGGACTTTGTTTTACTCGATGAGGAGGCTTTGTTATACTTTATCAGGGGACTTTGCTATACTCGACCAGGGGACTTTGTTATACACGAACCGGGGACTTTGTTATACTCGACCAGGGGACTTTTTTATACTTGACCAGAGGACTTTGTTATATTCGATTAGGGAAATTTGTTATGCTCGATCAGGGGACTTTGTTATACTCGAGCAGGGGACTTTGTTTACTCGATCAGGGGACTTTTTTATACTCGACCAAAGGACTTTGATATATTCGATTAGGGGACTTTTTTATACTCGAACCAGGGGACTTTTTTATACTTGACCAATGGAATTTGTTCTACTCAATGAGGGGCCTTTGTTATACTCGATCAGGGGACTTTGTTATACACGACCAGGAGACTTTGTTATATGCGATCAGGGGACTTTTTTATACTCGACCAGAGGACTTTGTTATACTCGATCAGGGGATATGTTATACTCGATCAGGGGACTTTGTTAAATCTACCAGAGGACTTTGTTATACTCATTCAGAGGACTTTGTTATACTCGATTACGGGCCTTTGTAATATTTTATGAGAGGGTTTTGTTATACTCGACCAGGGGACTTTGTTATACTCGATCAGGGGACTTTGTTAGACACGATCAGGGGATATGTTATACTCGATCAGGGGACTTTGTTATACTTGATTAGGGGACTTTGTTATACTCGACTAGGGAACTTTGTTATACTTGATCAGAGGACTTTGTTATACTCGACCAGGGGCCTTTGTTATGCTCGATTAGAAAACTTTGTTATTCTCGACAAGGGGACTTTTTTATACTCCATCTGGGCCTTTGTTATACTCGATCAGGGGATATGTTATACTAGATCAGGGGACTTTGTTATACTCGGTAGAGGGGACTTTGTTATACTCGTCCAGGGGACTTTGTTATACTAGTATCAAAGGACTTTGTTATACTCGATGAGGGGACTTTGTCTTACTCGATCAGGGCCCTTTGTTATACTCGACCATAGGACTTTGTTATAATCGATTAGGGGACTTTGTTATGCTCGATCTGGGCACTTTGTTATACTGGGGCAGGAGACGTTGTTATACTCGATCAGGGGATATGTTTTACTCGATCAGGGGACTTTGTTATACTGGACCAGGAGACTTTGTTATACTCATCCAGGGGGCTTTGTTATACTCGATCAGAGGACTTTGTTATACTCGATCAGATGACTTTGTCTTACTCGATCAGGGCCGTTTGCTATACTCGACCGGGGGACTTTGTTATAATCGATCAGTGGACTTTAGTATGCTCGATCTAGGGACTTTATTATACTGGGCAAGCGGACTTTTTTATATTTGATCAGGGGACTTTGTTACACTGGACCAGGGGACATTTTTATACTCGATTAGGGGACTTTGTTATACTCGATTAGGGGACTTTTGTTACATTCGATTAGGGGACTGTGTTATACTCGATAATGGGACTTTGTTATACTGGACCAGGGGACTTTTTTATACTCGATCAGGGGACTTTGTCATATTCGACCAGAGGATTTTGTTATACTCGATCAGGGGATATGTTATCCTCGAACAGAGGACTTTGCTATACTCGATCAGGGGACTTTGTTATACTTGATAAGGGGACTTTGTTATACTCGATCAGGGGACTTTGTTATACTTGATCAGAGGACTTTGTTATACTCGACAAGGGGCCTTTGTTATGCTCGATTAGAAAACTTTGTTATACTCGACCAGGGGACTTTGTAATTCTCCACCAGGGATTTTGTTATACTCGATCAGGGGATATGTTATACTCGACCTCGGGACTTTGTTATACTCGATTAGGCGGCTTTGTTATACTCGATCAGGGGACTTTCTTATAATCGATGAGGGGCCTTTGTTATACTCGATCAGGGGCCTTTGTTATACTAGATTAGGGGACTTTGTTATACTCGATTTGAGGTCTTTTTTGGACTCGATCAGTGGACTTTGTTATACTCGAGCAGGGGGCTTTGTTATACTCGATCAGGGGACTTTGTTGTACTCGATCAGGAGGCTTTGTTATACTCAATGAGGTGACTTTGCTGTACTCGACCAGGGGACTTCGTTATACTCGAACAGGGGGCTTTGTTATACTCGATTAGGGGACATTGTTATACTCGATCAGTAGGCTTTGTTATACTCCATCAGGGGACTTTGCTATACTCGAAAAGGGGACTTTGTTATACTCGATTAGGGGACTTTGTTATACTCGACCAGGGAACTTTTTTATACTTGACCAATGGAGTTTGTTATACTCGATGAGGGGCCTTTGTTATACTCGACCAGGGGACTTTGCTATAGTCGACCAGGGGACTTTGTTATACTCGATTAAGGGACTTTATTATACTCGACCAGGGACTTTGTTATACTCGATTAGGGGACTTTGTTATACTCGATTAGGGGACTTTGTTATACTCGATGAGGAGGCTTTGCTATACTCGACCAGGGGACTTTGCTATAGTCGACCAGGGGACTGTGTTATACTCGATTAAGGGACTTTGTTATACTCGACCAGAGGACTTTGTTATACTCGTCTAGGCGGCTTTTTTATACTCGATCATGGGACTTTGTCTTACTCGATCAGGACCCTTTGCTATACTCGACCGGGGGACTTTTTTATAAACGATCAGGGGACTTTGGTATGCTCGATCTAAGGACTTTGTTATACTGGGCCAGGGAACTTTTTTATACTCGATCAGGGGACTTTGTTACACTGGACCAGGGGACATTTTTATACTCGATCAGGTTACTTTGTTATACTCGATCAGGGGACTTTTGTTACACTCGATTAGGGGACTTTGTTATACTCGACCAGGGGCCTTTGTTATACTCGATTAGGGAACTTTGTTATACTCTATACGGGAACTTTGTTAAACTAGATAAGGGGAATTTGTTATACTCGATAAGGGGACTTTGATAGACTCGAACAGGGGACTTTGTTATACTCGACCAGGGGACTTTGTTATACTCGATTAGGTGGCTTTGTTATACTCGGTCAGGGGACTTTCTTATACTCGATTAGAGGCCTTTTTTGGATTCGACCACGGGACTATGTTATACTCGAGCATTGGGCTTTGTTATACTCGATCAGGGGACTTTGTTATACTCGATGAGGAGGCTTTGTTATACTCGATCAGGGGACTTTGCTATACTCGACCAGGGGACATTGTTATACTCGATCAGGAGACTTTGTTATACTCGACCAGGGATCTTTTTTATACTTGACCAATGGAATTTGTTTTACTCGATGAGGGGCCTTTGTTATACTCGATGAGGGGACTTTGTTATACTCGACCAGGGGATTTTGTTATACTCGATCAGGGGACTTTTTTATACTCGACCAGAGGACTTTGTTATACTCAATCAGGAGATATGTTATACTCGACCAGGGGACTTTTTTATACTTGATCAGGGGACTTTGTTATACTTGACCAGGGGACTTTTTTATACTTGATCAAGGGACTTTGTCTTACTCGACCAGAGGCCTTTGTTATACTCGATCGGGGGACTTTGTTATACTCGATGAGTGGACTTTACTGTATTTGACCAATGGACTTTGCTATACTCGATGAGGGGCCTTTGTTATACTCGATCAGGGGACTTTTGTTACACTCGATGAGGGGACTTTGTTATACTCGACCAGGGTCCTTTGTTATACTCGATTAGGGGACTTTGTTATACTTGATAAGGGAACTTTGTTAAACTCGATAAGGGGAATGTGTTATAATCGATAAGGGGACTTTGATAGACTCGAACAGGGGACTTTGTTATTCTCGACCAGGCGACTTTGTTATACTCGATTAGGTGGCTTTGTTATACTCGATCAGGGGACTTTCTTATACTCGATTAGAGGCCTTTTTTGGACTCGACCAGGGGACTTTGTTATACTCGAGCATTGGGCATTGTTATAATCGACCAGGGGACTTTGTTATAATCGATCAGGAGGCTTTGTTATACTCGATCAGGGGACTTTGCTATACTCGACCAGGGGACATTGTTATACTCGATCAGGGGACTTTGTTATACTCGACCAGGGATCTTTTTTAAACTTGACCAATGGACTTTGTTATACTCGATGAGGGTCCTTTGTTATACTCGATGAGGGAATTTGTTATAATCGACCATTGGATTTTGTTATACTCGATCAGGGGACTTTTTTTTACTCGAACAGAGGACTTTGTTATACTCAATCAGGAGATATGTTATACTCGATCAGGGGACTTTGTTATACTCAACCAGGGGACTTTGTTATACTCTATCAGGGGAATTTGTCATAATCGACCAGAAGACTTTGTTATACTCGATCAGAGGATATGTTATACTCAATCAGGGGACTTTGTTATACTCGATCAGGGGACTTTGTTATACTCGATCAGAGGATATGTTATATTCGATCAGGGAACTTTGTTATATGCGATCAGGAGACTTTGCTATACTCGATTAGGGGCCTTTTTTATACTCGATGAGGGGGGTTTATTATACTCGACCACGGGGCTTTGCTATAGTCGACCAGGGGACTTTGTTATACTCGATTAGGGGACTTTGTTATACTCGACCAGGGGACTTTTTTATACTTGATCAGGGGACTTTGTCTTACTCGACCAGAGGCCTTTGTTATACTCGATCGGGGGACTTTGTTATACTCGATGAGTGGACTTTACTATATTTGACCAATGGACTTTGCTATACTCGATGAGGGGCCTTTGTTATACTCGATCAGGGGACTTTGTTATACTCGACCAGAGGAATTTGTTATACTCGATCAGGTGATATGTTATACTCGACCAGGAGACTTTGTGATACTCGATCAGGGGACTTTGTTATACTCCACCAGGTACTTTGTTATATTCGATCAGGGGATATGTAATACTCGATCAGGGGACTTTGTTTTATTCGATCAGGGGTCTTTGTTATACTCGTCCAGGGGGCTTTGTTATACTCGATCAGGGGACTTTTTTATTTTCGATCAGGGGACTTTGTCTTACTCGATCAGGGCCTTTGTTATACTCGACCAGGGGACTTTGTTTTACTCGATCATGGCCCTTTGCTATACTCGAACAGGGGACTTTGTTATGCTCGATCTGGGACTTTGTTATACTCGATCAGTGGACTTTCCTATATTTGACCAATGGACTTTGCTATACTCGATGAGGGGCCTTTGTTATACTCGATCAGGGGACTTTGTTATACTCGATCAGGGGATATGTTATACTCGATCAGGGGACTTTGTTATACTCAACCAGATGACTTTGTTATACTCATTCAGGGGACTTTGTTATACTCGATTAGGGGCCTTTGTTATATTTTATGAGGGGGTTTTGTTATACTCGACAATGGGACTTTGTTATACTCGATCAGGGGACTTTGTTATACTCCATCAGGGGATATGTAATACTCGATCAGGGGACTTTGTTATATTCGATCAGGGGTCTTTGTTATACTCGTCCAGGGGGCTTTGTTATACTCGATCAGGGCCTTTTTTATACTCGACCAGGGGACTTTGTTTTACTCGATCATGGCCCTTTGCTATACTCGACCAGGGGACTTTGTTATGCTCGATCTGGGACTTTGTTATACTCGATCAGTGGACTTTCCTATATTTGACCAATGGACTTTGCTATACTCGATGAGGGGCCTTTGTTATAATCGATCAGGGGACTTTGTTATACTCGATCAGGGGATATGTTATACTCGATCAGGGGACTTTGTTATACTCAACCAGAGGACTTTGTTATACTCATTCAGGGACTTTGTTATACTCGATTAGGGGCCTTTGTTATATTTCATGAGGGGGTTTTGTTATACTCGACCAGGGGACTTTGTTATACTCGATCAGGGGACTTTGTTATACTCGATCAGGGGATATGTTATACTCGATCAGGGGACTTTGTTATACTTGATTAGGGGACTTTGTTATACTCAATTAGGGGACTTTGTTATACTTGATGAGAGGACTTTGTTATACTCGACCAGGTGCCTTTGTTATGCTCGATTATAAAACTTTGTTATTCTCGACCAGGGGACTTTGTTATACTCCACCAGGGCCTTTGTTATACTCGATCAGGGTATATGTTATACTCGACCATGGGACTTTGTTATAATCGATTAGGGGACTTTGTTATGCTCGATCTGGGCACTTTGTTAAAACTGGGCCAGGAGACGTTGTTATACTCGATCAGGGGATATGTTATACTCGATTAGGGGACTTTGTTATACTGGACCAGGGGACTTTGTTATACTCATCCAGGGGGCTTTGTTATACTCGATCAGAGGACTTTGTTATACTCGATCAGATGACTTTGTCTTACTCGATCAGGGCCGTTTGCTATACTCGACCGGGAGACTTTGTTATAATCGATAAGCGGACTTTGGTATGCTCGATCTAGAGACTTTATTATAATGGGCAAGCGGACTTTTTTATATTCGATCAGGGGACTTTGTTACACTGGACCAGGGGAAATTTTTATACTCGACCAGGGGACTTTGTTATACTCGACCAGGGGCCTTTGTTATACTCGATGAGGGGACTTTTTTATACTCGATAATGGGACTTTGGTAAACTGGACCAGGGGACTTTTTTATACTCGATCAGGGGACATTGTCATATTCGACCAGAGGATTTTGTTATACTCGATCAGGGGATATGTTATACTCGAACAGAGGACTTTGCTATACTCGATCAGGGGATTTTGTTATACTTGATTAGGGGACTTTGTTATACTCGACAAGGGGCCTTTGTTATGCTCGATTAGAAAAATTTGTTATACTCGACCAGGGGACTTTGTTATACTCCACCAGGGACTTTGTTATACTCGATCAGGGGATATGTTATACTCGACCACGGGACTTTGTTATACTCGATACGGCGGCTTTGTTATACTCGATCAGGGGACTTTCTTATACTCGATGAGGGGCCTTTGTTATACTCGATCAGGGGCCTTTGTTATACTAGATCAGGAAACTTTGTTATACTCGATTTGACGCCTTTTTTGGACTCGATCAGGAGACTTTGTTATACTCGAGCAGGGGGCTTTGTTATACTCGACCAGGGGACTTTTTTATACTCGATCAGGGGACTTTGTTATACTCGATCAGGAGGCTTTGTTATACTCGATGAGGGGACTTTGCTATACTCGACCAGGGGACTTCGTTATACTCGAAAAGGGGACTTTGTTATACTCGATTAGGGGACTTTGTTATACTCGACCAGGGAACATTTTTATACTTGACCAATGGAGTTTGTTATACTCGATGAGGGACCTTTGTTATACTCGACCAGGGGACTTTGCTATAGTCGACCAGGGGACTTTGTTATACTCGATTAAGGGACTTTGTTATACTCGACCAGGGTCTTTGTTATACTCGATTAGGGGACTTTGTTATACTTGATTAGGGGACTTTGTTATACTCGATGAGGAGGCATTGTTATACTCGACCAGGGGACTTTGCTATAGTCGACCAGGGGACTTTGTTATACTCGATTAGGGGACTTTGTTATACTCGACCAGAGGACTTTGTTATACTCGTCTAGGGGGCTTTTTTATACTCGATCAGGGGACTTTGTTATACTCGATCAGGGGACTTTGTCTTACTCGATCAGGGCCCTTTGCTATACTCGACCGGGGGACTTTGTTATAAACGATCAGGGGACTTTGGTATGCTCGATCTAGGGACTTTATTATACTGGGCCAGGGAACTTTTTTATACTCGATCAGGGGACTTTGTTACACTGGACCAGGGGACATTTTTATACTCGATCAGGGGACTTTGTTATACTCGATCAGGGGACTTTTGTTACACTCGATGAGGGGACTTTGTTATACTCGATCAGGGAACTTTGGTATGCTCGATCTAGGGACTTTGTTATACTGGGCCAGGGAACTTTTTTATACTCGATCAGGTGACTTTGTTACACTTGACCAGGGGACATTTTTATACTCGATCAGGGGACTTTGTTATTCTTGATCAGGGGACTTTTGTTACACTCGATCAGGGGTCTTTCTTATACTCAACCAGGTACTTTCTTATATTTGATCAGGGGATATGTAATACTCGATCAGGGGACTTTGTTATACACGATCAGGGGTCTTTGTTATACTCGTCGAGGGGGCTTTGTTATACTCGATCAGGGGACTTTGTTATACTCGATCAGGGGACTTTGTCTCATTCTTGGCAGGGCCTTTGTTATACTCGACCTGGGGACTTTGTTATAATCGATCAGGGGACTTTGTTACGCTCGATCTGGGGACTTTGTTATACTGGGCCAGGCGACTTTGTAATTCTCGATCAGGGGATATGTTATACTCGATCAGGGGACTTTGTTATACTGGACCAGTGGACTTTATTATACTCGATCATAGGACTTTGTTAAACTCGATCAGGGAACTTTGTTATACTCGTCCAGGGGGCTTTGTTATACTCGATTAGGGGACTTTGTTATACTCGATCAGAGGACTTTGTCTTACTCGATCAGGGCCATTTGCTATTCTCGACCAGGGGACTTTGTTATAATCGATCAGGGGACATTGTTATGCTCGATCTGGGACTTTGTTATACTCGATCAGTGGACTTTCCTATATTTGACCAATGGACTTTGCTAAACTCGATGAGGGGCCTTGGTTATACTCGATCAGGGGACTTTGTTATACTCGACCAGGGGACTTTGTTATACTCGATCAGGGGACTTTGTCATACTCGGCCAGAGGACTTTGTTATACTCGATCAGAGGATATGTTATACTCGATCAGGCGACTTTGTTAAACTCGATCAGGGGACTTTGTTATACTTGATTAGGGGACTTTGTTATACTCGATCAGGGGACTTTGTTACACTGAACCAGGGGACATTTTTATGCTCGATTAGGGGACTTTGTTATTCTCGATCAGGGGACTTTTGTTACACTCGATCAGGGAACTTTGTTATATTCGACCAGGGGCCTTTGTTATACTCGATTAGGGGACTTTGTTATACTCGATAAGGGGACTTTGTTATACTCGATTAAGGGAATTTGTTATACTCGATAAGGGGACTTTGGTAGACTCGAACAGGGGACTTTGTTATACTCGATCAGGGGACTTTGTTATACTCGATCAGGAGGCTTTGTTATACTCGATGAGGGGACTTTGCTATACTCGACCAGGGGACTTCGTTATACTCGAACAGGGGGCTTTGTTATACTCGATTAGGGGACTTTGTTATACTCGATCAGGAGGCTTTGTCATACTCCATCAGGGGACTTTGCTATACTCGAAAAGGGGGCTTTGTTATACTCGATTAGGGGACTTTGTTATACTCGACCAGGGAACTTTTTTATACTTGACCAATGGAGTTTGTTATACTCGATGAGGGGCCTTTGTTATACAAGACCAGGGGACTTTGCTATAGTCAACCAGGGGACTTTGTTATACTCGATTAAGGGACTTTGTTATACTCGACCAGGATCTTTGTTATACTCGATTAGGGGACTTTGTTATACTCGATTAGGGGACTTTGTTATACTCGACCAGGGGACTTTGTTATACTCCACCAGGGCCTTTGTTATACTCGATCAGGGTATATGTTATACTCGACCAGGGGACTTTGTTATAATCGATTAGGGGACTTTGTTATGCTCGATCTGGGCACTTTGTTAAACTGGGCCAGGAGACGTTGTTATACTCGATCAGAGGAGATGTTATACTCGATTAGGGGACTTTGTTATACTGGACCAGGGGACTTTGTTATACTCATCCAGGGGGCTTTGTTATACTCGATCAGAGGACTTTGTTATACTCGATCAGATGACTTTGTCTTACTCGATCAGGGCCGTTTGCTATACTCGACCGGGAGACTTTGTTATAATCGATAAGCGGACTTTGGTATGCTCGATCTAGACACTTTATTATAATGGGCAAGCGGACTTTTTTATATTCGATCAGGGGACTTTGTTACACTGGACCAGGGGAAATTGTTATACTCGACCAGGGGACTTTGTTATACTCGACCAGGGGCCTTTGTTATACTCGATGAGGGGACTTTTTTATACTCGATAATGGGACTTTCGTAAACTGGACCAGGGGACTTTTTTATACTCGATCAGGGGACATTGTCATATTCGACCAGAGGATTTTGTTATACTCGATCAGGGGATATGTTATACTCGAACAGAGGACTTTGCTATACTCGATCAGGGGATTTTGTTATACTTGATTAGGAGACTTTGTTATACTTGACAAGGGGCCTTTGTTATGCTCGATTAGAAAACTTTGTTATACTCGACCAGGGGACTTTGTTATACTCCACCAGGGACTTTGTTATACTCGATCAGGGGATATGTTATACTCGACCAAGGGACTTTGTTATACTCGATACGGCGGCTTTGTTATACTCGATCAGGGGACTTTCTTATACTCGATGAGGGGCCTTTGTTATACTCGATCAGGGGCCTTTGTTATACTAGATCAGGAAACTTTGTTATACTCGATTTGACGCCTTTTTTGGACTCGATCAGGAGACTTTGTTATACTCGAGCAAGGGGCTTTGTTATACTCGACCAGGGGACTTTTTTATACTCGATCAGGGGACTTTGTTATACTCGATCAGGAGGCTTCGTTATACTCGTTGAGGGGACTTTGCTATACTCGACCAGGGGACTTCGTTATACTCGAAAAGGGGACTTTGTTATACTCGATTAGGGGACTTTGTTATACTCGACCAGGGAACATTTTTATACTTGACCAATGGAGTTTGTTATACTCGATGAGGGACCTTTGTTATACTCGACCAGGGGACTTTGCTATAGTCGACCAGGGGACTTTGTTATACTCGATTAAGGGACTTTGTTATACTCGACCAGGGACTTTGTTATCCTCGATGAGGGGCCTTTGTTATACTCGATGAGGGGACTTTGTTATACTCAACCAGGGGACTTTGTTATACTCGATCAGGGGACTTTTTTATACTCGACCAGAGGACTTTGTTATACTCAATCAGCGGATATGTTATACTCGATCAGGGGACTTTGTTATACTCAACCAGGGGAGTTTGTTATACTCGATCAGGGGACTTTGTTATACGCGATCAGGAGACTTTGTTATACTCGATTATGGGGCTTTGTTATACTCGATGAGGGTGCTTTATTATGCTCGACCAGGGGACTTTGTTATATTCGATTAGGGGACTTTGAAATATTCGACCAGGGGACTTTTTTATACTTGATCTGGGGACTTTGTCTTACTCGACCAGAGGCCTTTGTTATACTCGATCGGGGAACTTTGTTATACTCGATGAGTGGACTTTACTATATTTGACCAATGGGCTTTGCTATACTCGATGTGGGGCCTTTGTTATACTCGATCAGGGGACATTGTTATACTCGACCAGGTGACATTGTAATACTCGATCAGGGGACTTTGTTATACTCGACCAGAGGACTTTGTTATACTCGATCAGGTGATAAGTTATACTCGATCAGGGGACTTTGTTATACTCGATCAGAGGGCTTTGTTATACTCGACGATGGGCTTTTTTATACTCGATTAGAAAACTTTGTTATACTCGACCAGGAGACTTTGTGATACTCGATCAGGGGACTTTGTTATACTCCAACAGGGACTTTGTTATATTCGATCAGGGGATATGTAATACTCGATCAGGGGACTTTGTTATACTCGATCAGGGGACTTTGTCATACTCGACCAGAGGATTTTGTCATACTCGATCAGTGAATATGTTATTCTCGATCAGGGGACTTTGTTATACTCGGTTCAGGGGACTTTGTTATACTCGTCCAAGGGGCTTTTTTATACTAGGATCAGGGGACTTTGTTCTACTCGATGAGGGGACTTAGTCTTACTCGATCAGGGCCCTTTGTCATACTCGACCAGGGGACTTTGTTATAATCGATTAGGGGACTTTGTTATCCTCGATCTGGGGACTTTGTTAAACTAGGCCTGGAGACGTTGTTATACTCGATCAGGGGATATGTTATACCTGATCAGGGGACTTTGTTATACTGGACCAGGGGACTTTGTTATACTCGATCAGGGGACTTTGTTATACTCGATCAGGGAACTGTTATACTCATCCAGGGGGCTTTGTCATACTCGACCAGGGGAATTTGTTATACTCGATCAGGGACTTTCTTATACTCGATCAGGGGATTTTGTCTTACACGATCAGGGCCCTTTGCTATACTCGACCGGGGGATTTTGTTATAATCGATCAGGGGACTTTGGTATGCTCGATCTAGGGACTTTGTTATACCGAGCCAGGGGACTTTTTTATACTCGATGAGGGGACTTTGTTTCACTGGACCAGGGGACATTTTTATACACGATTAGGGGACTTTGTTATACTCGATCAGGGGACTTTGTCTTACTCGATCAGGGACTTTGTTATACTCGACCAGGGGCCTTTGTTATACTCGATTAGGGGACTTTGTTATACTCGATAACGGACTTTGTTATACTCGATAAGGGGAATTTGTTATACTCGATAGGGGACTTTGTTATACTCGATCAGGGGACTTTCTTATACTCGATTAGAGGCCTTTTTTGGACTCGATCAGGGGACTTTGTTATACTCGAGCAGGGGGCTTTGTTATACTCGATCAGGGGACTTTGTTATACTCGATCAGGAGGCTTTCTTATACTCGATCAGGGACTTTGCTATACTCGACCAGGGGACTTTGTTATTCTCAATCAGGGGATATGTTATACTCGATCAGGGGACTTTGTTATACTCATCCAGGGGACTTTGTTATACTCGATCAGGGGACTTTGTTATACGCGATCAGGAGACTTTGTTATACTCGATTAGGAACGTTTGTTATACTCGTCCAGGGGGGCTTTGTTATACTAGGATCAGGGGACTTTGTTATACTCGATGAGGGGACTTAGTCTTACTCGATCAGCGCCCTTTGTTATACTCGACCAGGGGACTTTGTTATAATCGATTAGGGAACTTTGTTATACTTGATCAGAGGACTTTGTTATACTCGACCAGGGGCCTTTGTTATACTAGATAAGAAAACTTTGTTATACTCGACCAGGGGACTTTGTCATACTCGACCAGAGGACTTTGTTATACTCGATCAGGGAACTTTGTTATACTCATCCAGGGGGCTTTGTCATACTCGATCAGCGGACTTTCTTATACTCAATCAGGGGATTTTGTCTTACACGATCAGGGCCCTTTGCTATACTCGACCTGGGGACTTTGTTATAATCGATCAGGGGACTTTGGTATGCTCGATCTAGGTACTTTGTTATACTGGGCCAGGGGACTTTTTTATACTCGATGAAGGGACTTTGTTACACTGGACCAGGGGACATTTTTTTTCTCGATTAGGGGACTTTGTTTTCCTCGATCAGGGGACTTTGTTATACTGGACCAGGAGACTTTGTTATACTCGATCAGGGAACGTTGTTATACTCGATGAGGGAACTTTGTTATACTCATCCAGGGGCTTTGTTATTTTCCATCAGGGAACTGTGTTATACTCGATCAGGGGACTTTGGTATGCTCGACCGGGGGACTTTGTTATAATCGATTAGGGGACTTTGGTATGCTCGATCTAGGGACTTTGTTATACTCGATGAGGGACTTTGTTATACTCGATAAGGGGACTTTGTTATACTCGATAAGGGGAATTTGTTTTACTTGATAAGGGGACTTTGTTAGACTCGAACAGGGGACTTTTTTATACTTGACCAGGGGACTTTGTTATACTCGATTAGGCGGCTTTGTTATACTCGATCAGGGGACTTTCTTATACTCGATTAGAGAACTTTTTTAGACTCGATCAGGGGACTTTGTTATACTCGTGCAGGGAGCTTTGTTATACTCGATCAGGGGACTTTGTTATACTCGAACAGGAGGCTTTGTTATACTCGATTAGGGGACTTTGCTATACTCGACCAGGGGACTTTGTTATACTCGAGCAGGGGGCTCTGTTATACTCGATTAGGTGACTTTGTCTTACTCGCTCAGGGCCCTTTGCTATACTGGACCGGGGACTTTGTTATAATCGATCAGGGGACTTTGGTATGCTTGATCTAGGGACTTTGTTATACTGGGCCAGGGGACTTTTTTATACTCGATCAGGCGACTTTGTTACACTGGACTAGGGGACATTTTTATTCTCGATTAGGGGACTTTGTTACACTCGATGAGGGACTTTGTTATACTCGACCAGGGCCTGTGTTATACTCGATTAGGGGACGTTGTTATACTCGATCAGGGAACTTTGTTATACTAGATGAGGGGACTTTGTTATACTCGATTAAAGGCCTATTTTGGACTCGATCAGGGTCTAGCGTATTGTCAGATACCCGAAGAATGTTCTATACTACTGAGGGTATACACAAACACTTGTTGTCTTTAAAAGTAGGTTCTATTCTCGTACGGGAGATATATATACAATAGTAGGACGCAGAAGCCCGTGGTCACGCCACGAGGACTCTGTCTTCTCTCTTTCTACCTCTATCTATGTATTACTACGCGCTGGCCTGTACAGATGCCAGCATTCACAAGCTGAATACATAAAGTATAAATGTGATAATTTATATACATAATATGGTGCACAATAAATAGAATATTACATAGAATTAATACATGTTCTGTAATACTTTACTATACATAATTAAATAATAGAGAGAGTAATATAATAATATACAGCTGAAGGTACTACTTTGTGTCCATATATATCATACCACTCCCTCCCCCCTATACGCTCATAGTTTCATCTTGAGCGGACCATTTGTTTCTGAGTCGCTCGGACCTGCGGAGTACTGGGGCAGAAACACAAGGTGGGGATGGATTTACTTTAGAGACATCAACATTAGGGGACTCAACTGGGGAGGGGTCAACACTAGGCAGCTCCACAGGTCGGAGGAAACGACGGTTCCTCCACCATACTCTACCACTAGGAAGACGCACTTGGTAGTCCCTTGACCGGCCAATACCCATGACAACCCCAACCTTGTCCCAGCGGTGAGATACCGGATCTTGAATCCTGATCTGCTGGCCGATACTCAACCTGGGAAGGGGGCGGGCATGACAGTCGTACCGAGCAGCGACATCTGCGGCTCGTTTTGCTGCACGGCGGTCACATTCCTCAGTCTTGGCCTGCCATTCTTGAGAAAAAGACTTCGGGTGGGCAGGAACACAAGACCTGAGATGATGTCCGTATAGAACCTGGGCTGGGGAGCGTCCGGTGAAGTTCGGGGTGTTGCGTAACTCCAACAAACCTCGATCGAAGTCCTCGCAGTCGATATTTCCTGAGGGTGACACCTTAAGGATCAGGTGCTTCACAGTCTTGACTGCGGCTTCAGCGTGTCCATTCGCCTGGGGGTAGTGGGGCGAGGTCACGACATGACGGACTCCCCAACGGTCCATGAAGTCCCTGAACTCGTGGCTGGTGAACTGGGGTCCTCCATCAGTCCTGAGGCGGAGGGGAACACCAACTTCTCTGAAGTAATGCCTGAAGCTCCGGATGGTAGCAGTAGCCGTTGTATCACTACCACAGGGGACGACAACAGGCCATCCAGACAGTCGGTCGGCAATGACGAGGAAGGACTTCCCTGCTACTGCAAAGAAATCGGCCGACACAGACTCGAAGGGTCTTGAAGGGTTGTCGTCGCACATTAAAGGTTCCTGTTGCTGGCTAGGTTGCAGAATCTGGCACGGTTCACAGGCACGGACGGTACTTGCAATGTCCGCGTCGATTCCGGGCAAAAATACAGTCTGCTTCGCCCGTCGCTTGGTGGCCTCCACTCCTCGATGGCTGTCGTGAAGGCGGGCCAAGGTACGGCGGCGTAGGGCAGCAGGAATAACTACTCGTGGACCATACAAGACGAGGTCTCCATCACAATAGAGGTCCTCGCGTATTTTCCAGTACGGGAGTAGCAATTCATGAAGGTCGTATCGGTTCGATGGAAATCCCTGAGACACACAGTCGACGAGCCGGATGTAGGAAGGGTCGGCCCGGGCTGCGGTGCGGAGATCTTCAAGGGTCTTGTCTGCATCCGGTGCTGTAGACTCTTCTGATGTGAAGACGGCCTTCAATGAAACCACTGACTTGAGGGATGCAGCAGCTGTAGAACACAACATCTCGTCCTCTGGGGTGGGGCGACTGACAGGGGCGCGGGACAGGGCATCCGGGATGCACAACAGCTTACCAGCACGCCACACAGCCGTGAAGAGATAAGGCGAGAGCTTCTCTTTCAGACGTTGAAGGCGAGGATTTTCTACTGCATCCAAAGAGTAGTGATTGATTATAGGTATAAGGGGGCGATGATCCGTGAAGAGAGTGAAGTGCTGAAGTCCTATCAGGTAGAAGCGGCACTTCGCCATCGCCCAGACAACAGCCAACATCTCCAGCTCAATCGTGGCATATCGGGTCTCAGCGTCCGTCAGGAACCGGGATCCACACTGAATTAAGCGGAGTTGTCCACCGCCATGGTCCTGCAGAAGGGCGTAACCAACGCCGTAGAGTCTGGAGGCGTCAGTCTGGAGGACGGTGGGTAGGGCTGGGTCGTAACAGGCGAGGACAGGTGGACTCAAGAGGGCCTGCTTGACTCGCTGGAAGGCCTCTTGATGATCTGGGGTCCACAGGAATGTCCTCCTGGGGCTCAGCAGGGGGCGTAACGGCTGGGCTGCGGCGGAGATGTCAGGTGTGAATTCAGCCAGCTGATTGACCAGACCTAAAAAAGAACGGAGGTCTGTCAGGTTGGCAGGGGTTGGAAAATCCCTTATTCCACTTACTTTCTCCGGGTCAGTTGCGATGCCTGATGCTGAGAGAGTGTACCCACAGAAGTTTACTGATGGAGCGGCGACTACAAACTTGTCAGCGTTGAGGGTAATCCCGTACTTTCGACATCTGGTGAGAACTTCATATATCCGGGAGAGGTGGGCACAGTAGTCTTCGTCGTGGAGTAAGATATCATCAACCACCTTGACACAATTCGTGACTCCTTGAAGGGCCGCGTCACCACGTTGACAGAATGCATCGCCCGTAGCGGCAAATCCCATGGGGCCTCTGCAATACTGGTATCTTCCAAATGGTGTGATGAATGTAGTCAAGTGTTGGTCTTCTTCGGCCAACTCGATCTGCCAATAACCACATAAGGCGTCCATAGTTGTAAAAAACTTCGCCTTCGGGTCCACACTTCGAACAGCTGCGAAGGGTGTGGGTGAAGGATGGGCTGGATGGGAAACTTGCTGGTTAAGTTTTGACAGATCGGTGGTGATCCGTACTCCACCACGAGGTTTGGCGACGGGGACGAGAGGGTGGCACCAAGGTGAAGGTTCGTCTCCGGCCGGTTTGATGATTCCCTGAGCAACCATGGAGTCGAGCTCTTGTCTAACTAGCTCCTTGTAGGCGTGAGGAATCAAACGAGGGGTGTGGATGGCAAATGGTGTAGCACCATCCTTAAGATGAATCTTCATAGGTGGACCCACCATCGGCTTGAGTGGTGTGGATCCTAAAGATTTCTTATTAACCAACACGTCAGCAAACTCCTTGAGAAGGTAAGCTCTGCGTCAGAAGGGGACGTGTTAGTAGAGATAGGGAATTCCTTCAACCTGTTGACATGGGTGACCTTTAAGATAGGTTTAGGGAATTCCTTGGAAATAATGGCCAACTCTTGACAATGGCCATATGATAAGAGCGGAGTCGGGATACCATTATGAACATCAATCCGGGCTGAGCAAGACTGCTTACCAAAGGTAAGGGTAGCCCAGAAAGATCCCAAAGCTGGAGCCATCTTGGAACCATCAGCTGTCAGTTTCGTTGTCTGAGGAGGGGGCTGTAGGTTGCTCCGGGGTATTCCCAAACTTGCTAAATGTTGTGGACCAATTAATGAGACGTCAGCACCGGTGTCAGGTAACATCTGAAGACTGGATGACGAGTTACCGTAAGAAATGACGACATTGATGTGCTGGGGCGTCGTGTCTGTGGAACTACGTACACGACGGCAGGAACGACTGGACACAGCGTCTTGATGCTTGCCAGAAGGAGGGGGCGTGCCAGCACTACCTGAGGATGACTTCTTGGATCCTAGGTGGCGTCGTTTCTGTGTCTTCTTACGACAACATTTGTCATAATGGCCCACACGACCACAAAGTCTGCACTGAACTTTGCTAGCAGGGCACTTGACTGTATAAGCCTAGTGACCCTGGCGGTCGCAACTTCTGCACACGCTTTGAGCAGCTGGGCACTGGGAGACATTATGCTGTCTCGCACAGCTGTTACACAAAGCTGCTGCTGAAGGTGTGGCTGGAGGGTTAGGGGTGGGGTTACCTTGCTGCTTCTTACCCTTTCTGTAGGAAGACACCGCCCTCACCTGGTCAGGCTGTGAGCGTAAAGCTGAAGTCGCACACCTGGCGGCCTCGTACGCTCGACATTTCGTAACAACATCTTGAAGGGAGGAAGTGGGGTCGAGGGAAATGAGACGCTGAACTAGGTCTTCATCTCGGACACCCGTTAAAATGATTGTCTTAAGTTGTGTCTCTTCACAGACTTGAGAATGTCCGGGACAAACATCAACTTCCTCTGAACACCTTTTGAGCCTTACAAAAAACGCGACAAAAGATTCTCCATCAAGCTGTTTACATTGGAGGAGTTCTCTTCTCCTGAGTGCTTCGTTGCGCTGTCCCTTGACGTGTTCCTGCAACGTGTCGAGCACGGCCTCTACCGTCAGAGTTGTCGTAGGAGGCACTTGAAGTGTGTGCTCGAGAGTACGTTGTGTCTCTAAGGACAAGCACATACGAAGCTGTATCATTTGTTTCGGCTGTGATAAACTTGACAAGTCAACCATTGTTGCGTAGTCCTGCCAACGTCGACGCCATTCCCGAAACATCTGATAAGAAGCGTCAGACATCAGAGAGGGAGGCGTCTGTACTGCAGCCTTTTGAGGTGTTGTTCCGACTCTGGGAAATGAGGTACCAGTACCTCTAGTCGCATCAACATCAGTAGTAGCAGACGAATCTTGTACGGTAGATCGTTGTGGGGAGGCTAACAGAGAAATCAAAACGTCAAATCTGGCTTGATCCTCCTTTTTTTAAGGTCATCCTCACATCTACGTATGTCTTCGAGTTCTCTGCGTGTTTGTTCCTCTTTGTGGCGTCGTCTTTCAGACTCTTTGTACCTAATTTCTTCCTCTTCTCTCCTTGCAATATCTTCCTGGCGTCGAGAAGTTTCCATCCACTTTATCAGTTGAAGGAGATCTGTGGACGCATGTATCCCAGGAGAGCTGGCTCGCGACGAGCGAGGAGATTCTGTGGGTGACTCGGCGTTGTCACTGTGGGGAGCGTGGGGCATAAGCGTGGGTGGGGAGAGGTCTCCCACACTAAAACTCGTAACCCCATCGTCCAGGGTATCGTTTTGATCCCTGTGAGACATGCCGACTGCTTCTGTACTCTATCTGTGCAAAAGATCGGGTCAGCCCCTCGTAATCTATGCACAGAATTACAGAAGTAAGTCACAAGAAAATACTGTATAAGGTGAATGCGTGTGTGTGTGTGTGTGTGTGTGGCAGGAGGGGAGAGACTTGGCGCGCTGCCAGACGTAGGAGCGGGTGGGCAGCGTCGAGCGCTGGCTCAGTCACCCTCAGACCAGAGATGGGACAGCACGTACTGTCGGGCCGCTCCCTTAGTCATCTGACCGCAACTTGCACAGACAATTATGATTAAAATACACAGCACAGCACTTCACAAAACACTTCACAGCACAGCACTGTACACAGCATAGCACTTCACAACACTGTAAGTCTAGAGGCTTGTAGTAGTCTTGCTGTCTGAAGCTGAAGTCACTGAAGACAAGACGCCATTAACAGAGTCCGGGGGAAGGCTTAGTCCACTGTATCTCACTGAGAAATAATCACTGCGCGATCTAGGGTATTGTCAGATACCCAAAGAATGTTCTATACTACTGAGGGTATACACAAACACTTGTTGTCTTTAAAAGTAGGTTCTATTCTCGTACGGGAGATATATATACAATAGTAGGACGCAGAAGCCCGTGGTCACGCCACGAGGACCCTGTCTTCTCTCTTTCTACCTCTATCTATGTATTAATACGCGCTGGCCTGTACAGATGCCAGCATTCACAAGCTGAATACATAAAGTATAAATGTAATAATTTATATACATAAAATGGTGCACAATAAATAGAATATTACATAGAATTAATACATGTTCTGTAATACTTTACTATACATAATTAATAAGAGTAATATAAGAGTAATATAATAATATACAGCTGAAGGTACTACTTTGTGTCCATATATATCATACACAGGGGACTTTGTTATACTCGAGCAGGGGGCTTTGTTATACTCGATCAGGGGACTTTGTTATACTCGATCAGGAGGCTTTGTTATACTCGATCAGGGGACTTTGCTAAACTCGACCAGGGGACTTTGTTATACTCGAGCAGGGGGCTTTGTTATACTCGATTAGGGGACTTTGTTATACTCGATCAGGAGGCTTTGTTATACTCGATCAGGAGACTTTGCTATGCTCGATCATGGGAACTTTTTTATACTTGACCAATGGACTTTGTTATACTCGATGATGGAACTTTGTTATACTCGACCAGGGGACTTTGTTATAATCGATCAGGGGACATTTTTATACTCGACCAGAGGACTTTGTTATACTCTATCAGGGGACTTTGTTATACTCTATCAGGGGACTTTGTTATACTCGATTAGGGGCCTTTGTTATACTCGATGAGGGGGCTTTGTTATACTCGACCCGGGGACTTTGCTATAATCGACCAAAGGACTTTGTTATACTCGTTTAGGGGACTTTGTTATACTAGACCAGGGGACTTTTTTATACTTGATCAGGGGACTTTCTCATACTAGACCAGAGGCCATTGTTATACTCAATCGGGGGACTTTGTTATACTCGATGAGTCGACTTTCCTATATTTGACCAATGGACTTTGCTATACTCGATGAGGGGCCTTTGTTATACTCGATCAGGGGACATTGTTAAACTCGACCAGGGGACTTTGTTATACTCCACCAGGGACTTTGTTATACTCGATCAGAGGATATTTTATACTCGATCAGGGGACTTTGTTATATTCGATCAGAGGACTTTGTTATACTCGACTAGGGGACTTATTTATATTCGATCAGGGGATATGCTATACTCGACCAGGGGACTTTGTTATACACGATTACGGGACTTTGTTATACTCGATGAGGGGACTTAGTCTTACTCGATCAGGGCCCTTTGTTATACTCGTCCAGGGGACTTTGTTATAATCGATTAGGGGACTTTGTTATGCTCGATCTGGGGACTTTGTTAAACTAGGCCAGAAGACGTTGTTATACTCGATCAGGGGACTTATTTTTACTCGATGAGGGGACTTTGTTACACTGGACCAGGGGACATTTTTTATACTCGATTAGGGGACTTTGTTATACTCGATAAGGGGACTTTGTTATACTGGACCAGGAGACTTTGTTATACTCGATCAGGGGACGTTGTTATACTCGATCAGGGAACTTTGTTATACTCATCCAGAGGGCTTTGTTATTCTCCATCAGGGGACTTTGTTATACTCGATCAGGGGACTTTGTCTTACTCGATCAGGGCCCTTTGCTATACTCGACCGGGGGACTTTGATATAATCGATTAGTGGACTTTGGTATGCTCGACCTAGGGACTTTGTTATACTCGATCAGGACTTTGTTATACTCGACCAGGGGCCTTTGTTATACTCGTTTAGGGGACTTTGTTATACTCGATAAGGGGACTTTGTTATACTCGATAAGGGGAATTTGTTATACTCGATGAGAGGACTTTGTTAGACTCGAACAGGGGAGTTTGTTATACTCGACCAGGGGACGTTGTTATACTCGATTAGGCGGCTTTGTTATACTTGATGAGGGGACTTTCTTATACTCGATTAGAGGCCTTTTTTGGACTCGATTAGGGGACTTTGTTATACTCGAGCAGGGGGCTTTGTTATACTCGATCAGGGGACTTTGTTATACTCGATGAGGAGGCTTTGTTATACTCGATCACGGGACTTTCCTATACTCGACCAGGGGACTTTGTTATACTCGACCAGGGATCTCTTTTATACTTGACCAATGGACTTTGTTATTCTCGATGAGGGGACTTTGTTATACTCGACCAGGGACTTTGTTACTCAATCTCGATCAGGGGACTTTGTTATACTCATCCAGAGGACTTTGTTATACTCAATCAGGGGATATGTTATATTCGATCAGGGGACTTTGTTATACTCATCCAGGGGACTTTGTTATACTCGATCAGGGGACTTTTTTATACTCGATGAGGAGGCTTTGTTATACTCGATCAGGGGACTTTGCTAAACTCGACCAGGGGACTTTGTTATACTCGAGCAGGGGGCTTTGTTATACTCAATTAGGGGACTTTGTTATACTCGATCAGGGGACTTTGTTATACTTGATTAGGGGACTTTGTTATACTCGATCAGGGGACTTTGTTACACTGGACCAGGGGACATTTTTATACTCGATTAGGGGACTTTGTTATTCTCGATCAGGGGACTTTTGTTACACTCGATCAGGGAACTTTGTTATACTCGACCAGGGACCTTTGTTATACTCGATTAGGGGACTTTGTTATACTCGATATGGGGACTTTGTTATACTCGAAAAGGGGACTTTGTTATACTCAACTAGGGGCCTTTGTTATACTCGATCAGGGGCCTTTGTTATACTAGATCAGGGGACTTTGTTATACTCGATTAGAGGCCTTTGTTATATTCGAGTGAGGGGGCTTTGCAATACTCGACCAGAGGACTTGCTATAGTCGACCAGGGGACTTTTTTATACTCGATCAGGGGACTTTGTTACACTGGAACAGGGGACATTTTATACTCGATTAGGGGACTTTGTTTTATTCGATCAGGGGACTTTGCTATACTCGATCAGGGGACTTTGTTATACTCGATCACGGAACTTTGTTATACTCATCCAGGGGGCTTTGTTATACTCGATCAGGGGACTTTCTTATACTCAATCAGGGGATTTTGTCTTACACGATCACTCAATCAGGGGATTATTGTCTTACACGATCAGGGCCCTTTGCTATACTCGACCGGGGGACTTTGTTATAATCGATCAGGGGACTTTCGTATGCTCGATCTAGGGAATTTGCTATACTGGGCCAGGGGACTTTTTTATACTCGATGAAGGGACTTTGTTACACTGGACCAGGGGACATTTTTATTCTCGATTAGGGGACTTTGTTATCCTCGATCAGGGGACTTTGTTATACTGGACCAGGAGACTTTGTTATACTCGATCAGGGAACGTTGTTATACTCGATCAGGGAACTTTGTTATACTCATCCAGGGGGCTTTGTTATTTTCCATCAGGGGACTTTGTTATACTCGATTAAAGGCCTTTTTTGGACTCGATCAGGGGATTTTGTTATACTCGAGCAGGGGGCTTTGTTATACTCGATCAGGGGACTTTTTTATACTCGATCAGGAGGCTTTGTTATACTCGATCAGGGGACTTTGCTAAACTCGACCAGGGGACTTTGTTATACTCGAGCAGGGGGCTTTGTTATACTCGATTAGGGGACTTTGTTATACTCGATCAGAAGGCTTTGTTATACTCGATCAGGGGACTTTGCTATGCTCGATCATAGGAACTTTTTTAGACTTGACCAATGGACTTTGTTATCCTCGATGAGGGGACTTTGTTATACTCGACCAGGGGACTTTGTTATACTCGATCAGGGGACTTTTTTATACTCGACCAGAGGACTTTGTTATACTCTATCAGGGGACTTTGTTATACTCGATCAGGGGACTTTGTTATACTCGATTAGGGGCCTTTGTTATACTCGATGAGGGGCTTTGTTATACTCGATGAGGGGCCTTTGTTACACCTCGATCAGGGCCTTTGTTATACTAGATCAGGGGACTTTGTTATACTCGATTAAAGGCCTTTTTTGGACTCGATCAGGGGACTTTGTTATACTCGAGCAGGGGGCTTTGTTATACTCGATCAGGGGACTTTTATATACTCGATCAGGAGGCTTTGTTATACTCGATCAGGGGACTTTTTTATACTCGACCAGAGGACTTTGTTATACTCTATCAGGGGACTTTGTTATACTCGATCAGGGGACTTTGTTATACTCGATTAGGGGCATTTGTTATACTCGATGAGGGGGCTTTAATATACTCGACCCGGGGACTTTGCTATAATCGACCAGGGGACTTTGTTATACTCGTTTAGGGGACTTTGTTATACTAGACCAGGGGACTTTTTTATACTTGATCAGGGGACTTTCTCATACTAGACCAGAGGCCATTGTTATACTCGATCGGGGGACTTTGTTATACTCGATGAGTGAACTTTCCTATATTTGACCAATGGACTTTGCTATACTCGATGAGGGGCCTTTGTTATATTCGATCAGGGGACATTGTTAAACTCGACCAGGGGACTTTCTTATATTCGATCAGGGGACTTTGTTATACTCCACCAGGGACTTTGTTATACTCGATCAGAGGATATGTTATACTCGATCAGGGGACTTTGTTATATTCGATCAGAGGACTTTGTTATACTCGACTAGGGGACTTTTTATATTCGATCAGGGGATATGCTATACTCGACCAGGGGACTTTGTTATACACGATTAGGGGACTTTGTTATACTCGATGAGGAAACTTAGTCTTACTCGATCAGGGCCCTTTGTCATACTCGTCCAGAGGACTTTGTTATAATCGATTAGGGGACTTTGTTATGCTCGATCTGGGGACTTTGTTAAACTAGGCCAGGAGACGTTGTTATACTCGATCAGGGGACTTTTTTTTACTCGATGAGAGGACTTTGTTACACTGGACCAGGGGACATTTTTATACTCGATTAGGGGACTTTGTTATACTCGATAAGGGGACTTTGTTATACTGGACCAGGAGACTTTGTTATACTCGATCAGGGGACGTTGTTATACTCGATCAGGGAACGTTGTTATACTCGATCAGGGGACTTTGTCTTACTCGATCAGGGCCCTTTGCTATACTCGACCGGGGGACTTTGTTATAATCGATTAGGGGACTTTGGTATGCTCGACCTAGGGACTTTGTTATACTCGATCAGGGACTTTGTTATACTCGACCAGGGGCCTTTGTTATACTCGATTAGGGGACTTTGTTAAACTCGATAAGGGGACTTTGTTATACTCGATAAGGGGAATTTGTTATACTCGATGAGGGGACTTTGTTAGACTCGAACAGGTGACTTTGTTATACTCGACCAGGGGACGTTGTTATACTTGATTAGGCGGCTTTGTTATACTTGATCAGGGGACTTTCTTATACTCGATTAGAGGCCTTTTTTGGACTCGATTAGGGGACTTTGTTATACTCGAGCAGGGGGCTTTGTTATACTCGATCAGGGGACTTTGTTATACTCGATGAGGAGGCTTTGTTATACTCGATCACGGGACTTTCCTATACTCGACCAGGGGACTTTGTTATACTCGACCAGGGATCTCTTTTATACTTGTCCAATGGAATTTGTTATTCTCGATGAGGGGCCTTTGTTATACTCGATGAGGGGACTTTGTTATACTCGACCAGGGTACTTTGTTATACTCGATCAGGGGACTTTTTTATACTCGAGCAGAGGACTTTGTTATACTCAATCAGGGGATATGTTATACTCGATCAGGGGACTTTGTTATACTCATCCAGGGGACTTTGTTATACTCGATCAGGGAACTTTTTTATACTCGATCAGGAGGCTTTGTTATACTCGATCAGGGGACTTTGCTAAACTCGACCAGGGGACTTTGTTATACTCGAGCAGGGGGTTTTGTTATACTCAATTAGGGGACTTTGTTATACTCGATCAGGAGGCTTTTTTATACTCGATCAGGGGACTTTGCTATGCTCGATCATGGGAACTTTTTTATACTTGACCAATGGACTTTGTTATACTCGATGAGGGGACTTTGTTATATTCGACTAGGGGACTTTGTTATACTCGATCAGGGGACTTTTTTTGTACTCGACCAGAGGACTTTGTTATACTCTATCAGGGGACTTTGTTATACTCGATAAGGGGACTTTGTTATACTAGATTAGGGGCCTTTGTTATACTCGATGAGGGGGCTTTGTTATACTCGACCCGGGGTCTTTGCTATAATCGACCAGGGGACTTTGTTATACTCGTTTAGGGGACTTTGTTATACTAGACCAGGGGACTTTTTTATACTTGATCAGGGGACTTTCTCATACTAGACCAGAGGCCATTGTTATACTCGATCGGGGGACTTTGTTATACTCGATGAGTGGACTTTCCTATATTTGACCAATGGACTTTGCTATACTCGATGAGGGGCCTTTGTTATATTCGATCAGGGGACATTGTTAAACTCGACCAGGGGACTTTCTTATATTCGATCAGGGGACTTTGTTATACTCCACCAGGGACTTTGTTATACTCGATCAGAGGATATGTTATACTCGATCAGGGGACTTTGTTATATTCGATCAGAGGACTTTGTTATACTCGACTAGGGGACTTTTTTATATTCGATCAGGGGATATGCTATACTCGACCAGGGGACTTTGTTATACACGATTAGGAGACTTTGTTATACTCGATGAGGGGACTTAGTCTTACTCGATCAGGGCCCTTTGTCATACTCGTCCAGGGGACTTTGTTATAATCGATTAGGGGACTTTGTTATGCTCGATCTGGGGACTTTGTTAAACTAGGCCAGGAGACGTTGTTATACTCGATCAGGGGAGTTTTTTTTACTCGATGGGGGGACTTTGTTACACTGGACCAGGGGACATTTTTATACTCGATTAGGGGACTTTGTTATACTCGATAAGGGGACTTTGTTATACTGGACCAGGAGACTTTGTTATACTCGATCAGGGGACGTTGTTATACTCGATCAGGGAACTTTGTTATACTCATCCAGGGGGCTTTGTTATTCTCCATCA